>NC_056741.1:1240908251-1241128251 GCF_019279795.1 Protopterus annectens | reverse complement strand
GTAGAAAGGAATGGTTAGAGCACTGACATCTGGGCTTAGGTGCTTGCAAAAGAGGTCATGAGTGGCTATGAGATGTAAGGTTATATGAAGGTGGTTGTCTAAGTAAGTTAGAAGAAAGAGGAAGGTGGGAGTTTGCTTTTAGGAGCTGGAAATATTGGGAGCCAAGGAGTAAATTGGCTTTTTGCCAGACCAATAGACAGATGGCTTTGGCTAGTGTAAGTCAGTGGTGTCCATGCTTTGAGGAAGGAGTAATGAAGTGACAGATGGAGTTGGAGATTGGTTGGATGGTGATAGAGTTTATTTTGGAGACAGGTTCTACAACAGGTGCACAGTACTCAAGTTAGGGTAGAATAATTATTTTTCCAATAACATTTCTTGTTGGATTGGAGAGGAAAGAGTAGATTGTAATGCCCAAAAAGAGTAGAAAGTTTATCTTTTTTTCTGGGTGTTTTTGACATGATAGTAAAAATTAAGTGATGGATCAAGTTAGACTCCTTGGTATTTGCAGGTGTTAACCTGCTCAATGGCATTATTAAGGTGGTCAAGTGGAGGTTCAGTAGAGCATAGTTTTAGTTTTTCCGGAGATAAGTAATAGTTTTTGTGCTATTGAGACAATTGATGAAGGAGAGGAAATCTTTTTGGAGATTATGTTGACTTGACTGGGTTGTGTGGCTGGAACAGATCACCATGTCATTGATGTATAGTAAGATTGGAAACTAGGAAAGGTTTTGCATAAGCTTTTTTATGAAAATGGTGGAAAGAAAATGGCTGAGCATGGAGCCTTGACAGCCTCTTTTAATTAAGGGAGTGGTTTCTGATGTACTGTTGCTAACATTTACTGAGAAATGTTGGTTTGGGAGGTAATTCTGGAACCAGAGAATAGTGCTGGGGCTAATCCCAATGTCAGTGAAGTGGTTAAATAGGACTGGGTGATCAACCAGGTCAAAGGCTGTGGTAAGGTCAATAAATATGGCTCCAGTAAGGAGGCCTTTGTCCATATCTAAAAAGGTGTGATTAGTCAAGGTCCAAAGTACAGTAGAAGTGCTGCAGCCAGAGCAGAAGCCATGTTGTTTAGAAGACAGAAGGCAGTATTGACTTATATAGTTTGAGAGTTGATTATAGACCACTTTATTCTCAAAATTCCCTAAGGGTAGAGAGGATGCAGATTGGGCAGTAATCACTAGGTAGATTGGAGATGGATATTTTGTGTAGAGGTATGATTTTTGCTGTTTCCCTTAGCATACCATTTTGAGTTAAGCAAAGGCTGTAGAGATGTAGCAGAGGAGTAACAATGTACTCCATACACTGGAATATGAACCAGGGAAATAACTTGTCTGTCTCTGCAGATAAGTCTACTTCTGGTTTTCAAGAAGAGCTCTAATATCTTTAGTTATGATCTTTTTAAAGTGAAAAGGGGAGAATTAGGAGATGGTGAGGGAGACGATGAGTGAGGAAGTTAGTATGAGAGAGAAGAGGAGGACAAGTGAGCACTGGGAGGAGTTTTATGATCTGTTAACTTGCTGACCACTGCACTGAGTTGTTTAGGGGAATGAAGAAGATTTGTTTAATGTGTTCTTATATTATGGCTCTTATGATATTTAATTGTTTGTTTGGGCAGGTTTCAGAGGAAGATGTAGTGATGTCTATTAGAAAAGGTTGGGTCAGACTGCCAGGAGTACCATGCTGTATCTCCAAGAGATAGAAGGATTTTGAGCTCAGGTGTTTTTCTTGTTATTCTGTAAGATAGCAGAACTAAGAAATAATTTTATGATTTCATTACAATCAGTTTCAACGGCTCTCAGAAATAAATATCCAAGTTGCATTTTATCATAGTATCAGTTATGCAGACAAACTTTCAATACCCCAACAGTAAATGTAAAACCTGACAAAATTTAATGCATGTGTGTATGAGACTGGGCTGTTTAGTGTGGACCACACCACATCTACCAGAAATATATCTGGAAATGTACTAAAGTGTCAGATGTAAGGATTCTTTCAGGGACCTTACTATAATTCCATTCACTTGGCACAATTCTAACCATACAGTGAGTACATGTATTACCTAAAGTGGAAAGAAATATAATATCTGTCCTAGAACTATACAGGATTTCAGAGACAAGGCTCTTTGATGGCATAGCACAAGGTAATTGAAAACCTTATTTTGAATAACTATTGCTGAAAGGTGAATTTGCTAAAATTATACCATCTTTGAGTAAACTTAGTGCTGAATACAGCAATAAATGGCAAGACAAAAATTATGCAAAGAAGCAATTAGTGAAAAACAGGAGAAATGAAGATGTGAAAGTGAGGTCATCCTCAACTTTTCCTGAAAAAAAAAACAATAAGCGTTTTTATCCATAAAGACTTATTCCATGACTGATGCCATTGAATCTGCTATTAAAACAACATGCCAGTTAAGACTTCATCAGTCTAAACCGCTTAACTGGATTTTTTCCAATAAAGTTCTGGGGTTACCATAGCTTTGTTTCTTTATTTCCCTTGCCTCTAATACCAATAACACATTTCTTTGAAACCACTACCTTCAGGAAAATTGTCTGTGTATTTCTCGTTGAAGTGTCCTTTACCAAGATTATTTCATATTTGTAGAAACTGTTACAACTGAAAATTCCGTGGACACTGAAAATGCAAGACTTGTAATTTCATTCATTCCAGCATTTAGATCCTCCATTTTGGTACATGCTTTCTTTCTGGAGATGTTGAAATGCGACAACTGATATTTTTTTTCTATTTTCCTCAAAATATATTTTTCAACCAAGGATTCTGATCTCCTAGTCACATTTGTTATTCTAGTTTTTTTAAAGCACATTTTAAAATGATGAACAGTCTTAAGAATACAGTTATTGCTTCCCAATAACATTGTGCTATATCAAGTAAGATGTTTAAAAGATTAAAGGACACAAAGGCAAAAAAACAAAATACAAAAAAATAACAGTAGTTAGAAGCGGCAGGACCATCTGATGCAGAATACTAAATGAAAATATAATTCTTCTCAAATAAAGTTCAAAGGAAGAACAGTTGATGTGGTTAAATACAGATGCAATAATCATGCCTAGAATTGCATAGTTAATGTTAACATAAACCATCAGCACATAAACTACTTTTTTATCAACATTATATATCATTTCACCAAGTATTCTGAAATACCAAAGATTACATCATGTTTAACATTTAGGCACCAAATTATATTGATTTTTCTATTTCGTGCAGAACAACATCCACTAAAATTAAGCAGGACCTGCTTTGGGTAACGTTACATCTCTGCTGGACAGAGCTCTCAATATGTCTCTAGTGCAAGGAATGTCATCCATAGCTGCTATTTACTATACTCTAACCGCTGCACATATTAAGCAGTTCTTATAAACTATAGGAATTTCATACTGTATTAAAAATCATTCTTCAAGGATATATTGGTTCTGTACTATAATGCAGCAACAATGACAAGTAACTGGACCTAAAATAATGTAAATAGCATTAAAACAGAAATCAAAACTACTTGATGTGGAAGCATAGCTGTGCAGGAAAAAGACATGTTTGTGTTACTTTATACTACTGTTCGGTTAGGTCATTGTTCTAAACATTAGAATGATAAAATACCAGTCAGAGGTGAAATGCTTATAATCAGGCTTTAGATGTCACTGCCATATCAGGTGACCACAGGTAATGGCATGCTAAGCAATGGAGAGCCAAGCAATCCCACAATGAAACTTGGCAAAATAATGCCAAACATAATTACTCATATGAGCTCAGTTTGAAATATTCCTTCTGCATCAAGCTATTAAGCTGTCAGTATGCTGTTCACACTTAAATCTGTACCTTTTTATCCCACAGTCCTACACACTAGCAATTGTGTGTGTATGTGTGTGTGTGTGTGTGTGTGTGTGTGTGTGTGTGTGTGTGTGTGTGTGTGTGTGCATGCGTGTGCGTGTGTGTGTGTGTGTGTGTGTGTGTGTGTGTGTGTGTGTGTGTGTGTGTGTGAATGATTGCACATGTGCATGCTTACTAGGTTTTAAAAAGACCATTAGAAGCTCTTTAAAAGCAAAATTACAGAAAACAAGCTATATGAAGACTACCCTCTCATGGGAAATGACATTATTAAACATTTTCCCCAACTCATATACATATGAGTCCAAACATATCCTTGTAACGCTGAGCGCTACACTAAAATCCTATATAGCCCTTAATTGACTTGACACATCCAAAACTTCTTGGGCAGAATTTAAATCTATAGCTACCAAATATGTCCTAGCAAATAAACTAAAAACAGTAAGTCATAAGAAGTTAACTTATTTTCAGAAATACTGGAAAAGACTTTTAGAGTGCTTAATTAAAATCTTACTAAAGTAACTTAAACAAAATCATACCCCCTCTTTAATCCCCATTAAATAAAAATTTCCCTGTACAGCTCTATACAAAAGACATTATCAAACTCTTTGCAAGAGGAATATGTCATGTACACCTGGATTATCAGTTTGTCATCTGGTATATAAACAAAATACCTACTAGTACCACATGAAAAACTATAAACATCTTCTACATGACATCATTTATGAGTGACAACCCAGTGTATATATTGTAAATAGTTGTTTAGATAGGTTTAGGTATATGAGTATATCTCCTCCCCTGCCAAAATAACATTGTTTATGATACAATATCAGTATAAATGTTTAGTCATCAAACTAAAGTCTGAACTACAAGTCAATTATAACACCATAAAGCATACTCACTTCATGTCAGAGCCTTGCACAACAAACAGCAGGTCTGTTTTTGTTACCTTTTTTTTTTAATTATATGAGCTCTTCTATATTGTGTAGAAAATCCATCTCATATACCTTATAACTTCTCTGTACAGTTTTTTTTCTTTTCTATTAGGTTCATAGGTTCATAGGTTCATACTAGGCTATCTGCCCTAGGGTATTTATAAGCCTAGCCAGAATGTGTTTGGCTTTCGCCACCCATTTTAAATTAATTTTGCTATGCCCTTTTTTGAGGTTAGTATACTGTGCCTCTGTCTAACAGTGACACAGAAGTCATACCCGGGGTAAACCTCCGATCTCCCATCCACTCATCAAGATTCCTCTTGAAGAGAGTCAATGAGGGACTCTGCCTAACCTGGACTGGGATTTTATTCCAGAGTGAAGGGAGCCTCTGGGTTATGAATCTGTCCCTCCAGCATGTCCTATTTATTTCAGTGCTGAGGTTCAGGTCTCTCGAGCGTGTAGCTCGATAGGATTTGGATTTTCTGAGGTGCAGCATGTCCATTAATTTTGGGTTGGACATGGCTTTATAGGTCAGGCACAGATCGCCTCTGAACAGGTGATATGCCACTGAGTAGAGCTGGAGTTTCTTTAACCGGGCAGCATATGGCATCTGTTTGAGCCCTTTGATCCTCTTGGTGAGGTACTTTTGGGGTCTTTCCAGTTGCTGCAGGTGTCTGGTAAGGTACATCCCAAAAGGGGCATTGTACTCAATTATGGGCCTGATGAGGGATGAGTAAAGAGGCACGATGACCTCCCCTGATCTAGATGTGAATCCCTTCATGATTAGGTGGGCTATATAAAATGTTTTTCTAACCACTTTGGCCACGTGGTTGTCAAATGAGAGATTGCTATCAACTTGGGTCCCCAGGTCCCTAATTGCTTCTTCTGTACTTAATGGATTACCACCTATGTGGTAATTTGTGGGCACTTTGTTTTTGCCAAAGGGGATGACTATACACTTTTTGGCATTTAGCTTGAGGCCATGGCTCTGGCACCAGTTGTCTGTTTCTATGAGGCCCTTTTGGAGGATGCTTGTGTCGGCTGGAGAGTCGATTATGGCGCCCAGTTTGCAGTCATCTGCGAACTTGGTCAGCCACAGTCCTTCCGTGTTGGCCTGTACCTCCGAGAAATATATACTGAACAAGAGAGGTCCCAGGACTGAGCCCTGTGGGATGCCACTTGTGACTGGTTTGGAGTCTGACATGGCTCCAGCAATTCTAACCATGTGGGTTCTGTCCTTGAGCCAGTTTGCAACCCATCTAGTGACATAGGGGTTTATATTTAAGCTGGTGAGCTTATCTATAATGCCCGAGTGGGGTATTGTATCGAAGGCTTTTGCGAGGTCCAGGTAGGCTGTGTGGACCACCTTCCCCTCGTCAATGGCCTCGGTGACTGTTTCAAAGAAATCAACCAGGTTTAAGAGGCAGGATCTGCCCTTAACAAAGCCGAACTGGGTAGGATCCAGTGTCTGTAGGTCCCCAATATCTTTATTTATGAGGTCCATGATTATCCTTTCCATAGCTTTGCAGACCAAGCTAGTCAGGCTTATGGGGCGATAGTTTCCAGGATCCGTTGAGGCACCACCTTTGTGGAGAGGGACCACAGTTGCTGTACGCCACTCTTTGGGTACATATCCTGTAGTAAGGCTGAGATTGAACAGTAGTTTTATGTTTGTGTTGAGCTCTTCTTGGAGTTCATGTAGGACGCAGCCCGGGACACCATCTGGTCCCATTGATGCTGTGTTTTTTGCTTTGGAGAGGGAGGCTCTTACCTGAGCATCTGAGATGTCAGGGGGGCAGCACTCTGCTGGAATAGATATTTGCCCTTTTGGTGGGGAGGGGGGGGAGAAGTTTGTGCTGAACCTGTCAGCTAGGATGTTGGCAATGTCTGTGGGTTCGGTGTATTTTTTGTCATTTTGGACTAATTCTGAGCATATCTGGGAATTACCACGCAGGTTCCTAACATAACTAAAGAAAGCCTTGTGATTATCCTTAGTATCCTGTACAATTTTTCTCTCGAAGCTGGCCTTAGACGATTTTATGAGTGCCGGTAGTTTTTTGCTAATACTGATCAGAGATGCCTTCCCTTTTTGGAATTTTGCTCTATCATTTAGTAGCTTCCCCCTTCTATTGTATAGCTTGTTTATGGCTGGGGTCCACCAGACAGGATGTCTGCCTTTGGAGGATTGGGTCTTGGTTTTATTTGGGATTGCATGATCCATGCATTCCTGAAGGTGTTCATAGAATGCGTTTATAAAGGATTCTGCGGTCTGGGCTGTATTTTCCACAGGCCCGGGGGCTTTGAAGGATTCCACCTCAGTTTTGAGGAGTGTGAAATTTGCTTTAGAGAAGTTTTTCACTGTGGTTTTCTGGGCAGGGTGGTGTCGGGATGTGAACATCCAGTGAGATTAGTTTATGGTCTGATCTTACCAGTGAGGGATACACTTCTGGTCTGGAGCATAGAGCCCCCATGTTGGTGATGATCAGGTCCAGTATGTTTTCCCTCTTGTGGGAGTGGTAACAAGTTGTTCCATAGCATTTGAGTTTATAAATTCTAGGAACCTTTGGGCTAGGGTGTTGGAGCTAGAGTAATGCTCCCAGTCTATGTTTGGGTAGTTGAAGTCGCCCAATATAATGGTGTTTGGAGAGACCTTCATATTTTCCAGTGTTCTCATGAAGGCTGAGTGGGGTTCCTGGGTTTGGGAGGGTGGTCTGTAGCAGGCTATAAACTGGAAGGCAGTTTTACCCACTGTTAGTTGCACATGGATAGTCTCTGATGCTTCGCGCTGTGCCACCAACCTGGAGGTATGGGTATCTTTGACGAATATTGATACTCCCCCTCCTTTTGTGGGTCGGTCCAAGTTTTGGGGCCGAAAAGCATGGTATGAGGTATAACCTGGTAGTGCTGGGGTGCTCTCGGGAGCCTTGAACCAGGTTTCTGTTACTGCACAGATATCGATTTTCTCCATGCTAAGGAGAGTTTCGAGTGCATGCATCTTGAGATTTAGACTTCTGGCATTGAGTAGCATTACTCTTAGTTTCTTATCCCTTGTGATACCTATGGAGGTGGGTTTGTCTTTTGAGCCTTGCCTAAAAAAGGCACTATGGGGGTAGCAAGAGCCTTTGCCAATATCCGAAAGCCCAGGGGTGACAGGTGCAGGCCGTCCTTAGCGAAGCATCGTGGCTTGTCGAGCATGTCATCCCAGGCTGACAGGCATTGGATCCCCTTTGAATGACACCAATAATTAAGCCAATTGTTGAAATTGATCATCTTGTCTTCATATTGTGGCATCATTCTTGGTGAGGGTAAGATGCTGCTCAAGGTCAGGGTCATACCGGCCTGGGCCACATGCTCAGAGAGCTCCTCTATGTCTCTTTTCATGTAGTCCAGGGAGGTACGTCTCAGGTCATTCACACCAACATGGACAATGACCGAGTCATATTTGTACTTGCCTTGGAGTGACCTGAGTGCTTGTGTTATGTGGCGGATCCTAGCGCCCGACAGGCAGCTCACCGTGACCTTCTCCTTGTTCAGCCTGGTGAGTGGGACGTCAGTGTGCCTGATGATAGAGTCACCTATTACAAGTGTATCAGGTGTGTTGTTTAGCCTTAAGGGCTGTGACTGTTCGGCACACTGGCTTTGTGAGATATGTGTTGCACGTGTTTTGTTTTGGGGTAGCGGTTGCTTGGGTGTCTGCTTTGGAGGTCTCTGCTGCTTAGGCAGATTATTATTTAGAGCCTCCGAGTATGTTTTTGTGTGTTTATGTGTTTGGTCTGCTGTCGTGGTAGGTCTATGTGAGACTGGAATTGTACTGAGTGTGGTTTCCTTCTCCTCCTGACTGGTTACGCCAGTACTGAGTTGAGAGAGCTTAGCCTCCAGTTTGGCTATATGGATGCATCTCTCACATATGTTGGAATTTATTGGGAGGAGGAGAGGGTTGTCTGTGTACATGAGGCAGTTGTAACATTGCCTCAAGATTCCCAGATTCACCAGCTGGACCGGAGAGAAGATTGACAACTGACCTTTGGACATGCTAGAATAGTAGTGGGAATTCCTTTATAATTGAAAAAAAAGGGCCAATGGGGAACAAGGTACTCGAGAGGACTTTGTGAGAGTGTAGTGCTTTTATTTTTTTAGTGCTGACTTATATAATTGCTTTAGTGAGCAAGTGCCTTTAGTGAGCAAGTGCCAGGTAACTTAAATGCAATGTGTTTCAGGTAACTTAAATGCAAAAACGACAAACAGTAACTTTCTTTTAAGTGAAACAAGGAAATGAGTACAGTAAGCAATGCAGATATCACTAGGGCTCCACAGAAGCGCTGAAAAGCCACGGTTTAGGTGGTATTAGCGTTTCAGGGAAATAACAAGCAAACAAACACGCATACAAACAGAGGCCTGGATCTAGTCTATGCTACAGCAAACAAGGTGTACCAATTTCAGTAAGAAACAGTTGAAATATGCAGGCACTATAAGCCTTTAACCAGAAATTCCCAGCTCAGAAGGGCAGAGTCCAGCCTCTCCTCCCACAAGAGTGCAGACCACGAACCTTCTTAATGTAAAATAACTGGCCTGAAGCCCAAGTGCTTAAACCAGAACTAATACACTTTTAGAATAACAGACACTGAGCCCTCAATCAGCAGTTCCCAACTTAGAAGGATGTAAGCCACCTGTCCTGCCACCACAGTGCAGGCCACAAACCTTCCTAATGTAAAACAACTGGTCTGAAGCCCAAGTGCTTAATCCAAAAGACTTAGAATGATAGCTACACTTTAATCAAGTTACTACCAAGCAGTAATAAATACAATTGAATACTTTGAAGAATGCCTGGATTAGTGCTTAAGTTATACAAACAAAGCTAGATTCAGCAGGCCTGGATCTAGTCTACGCTACAGCAAACAAGGTGTACCAATTTCAGTAAGAAGTAGTTCAAATATAGTTTCTCAATACATTACAATTGCATTAATATGTTTATTATCAACTTGTACTGAACTGTTACTGTATTTAAAGAAAATTGCAATAAAAAATCATAACTGAAAAAAAAATGATCATTAGAAGATAAACTGGTTGTGAGACTTACTGTCAGAGTTTCTGCATTTTTAAAAGACAGTTCATTTTTTCAGCATCTCTTATTATTCAACTATATTTCCACAAACTGCTGAAATCAATGAAGGTATATTGAGATGAAAGGCACAGAATGAATTCAGGTTTAGGTATCTTCTGTTATAATTGCATCGCATATATATTACTTAGGTTTTTCTGAAATTGTGTCATCTTTTTATTTTACTTAAGAGAGCTGAAGGATGCAGTAGTCCAGACGGTCACTAGGGGGAATAGCATGTTTCCTTGGAAAGTCATTCCAGTCTCCTTTGCAGTTCACTTGTCTCCCCAGCCCAGGGACTCCTACTGGTCTGGATCTGTTCAGAATTCTTTGGACTTTTTCTAATTAGCTTTGTATAATCCATCTTGTTCATGATAAACTCTTGATGTCTCTAGCTAACATGGTACCAGAATTAGTCACTGGCCTTTCCCCCATGTCAGACAGCATTCATTCCATGGAACACGATTAGCTAGCTCTCTTGACACAATATATGCTCTTCAGGTCCTGCTGGAGATTGGAAATAATACTTCCTGCAGTAGTTAGAGCATGCATTCATGAGTGTGTTACTTGGCGGTGTGTTTAAGTGGAGGGTCAGGATAGGGTTTTATTGTATTCACATAGAAGTATGTGTATTAATGGGATCAGCCTGATTGTAAATCTTAAGTACTTTTAATCTTATTAAAAGGTTCCAATTAATCAAAAGTAGATTTTAACAATGCCCTGGAAAGGTATCTCTTGTAATAAATGGAAGATATATAGTATCAAGATCTGTTTAAGTAGTTCCTGTGTTAGTGAGAAACATGGGAGCAAATATATAGGCAGAGTTTGTATTATTACTTACCCCCTCTGAGGTCTTCACTAATAATTTTCCACTGCTTGCCTCTGTGGATTTGTCTGGTTTCTGGCATCTAATTTCAACACCTTTTTTGTTGACTGCATAGGCAAACTAACCACAAACTTTACCATCTTCTCTCCCTCTCATAGTCTTCCATCCACTGCTTTTCCCTCTTAGACTCCACCTTTCAGTCTTAAAACTATCCTCACCAGCAGCATAAAAAAACTCCTGCTTTAACTAAATCTTATTTCTATGCTCCTGATAATCTGCCTCCATCCTTGTAGCTGCAGACAGCATTGCCCTCTCCATTTCTATTCTTATTAACAGGTCCATCCAAGAAGCCTATGTCCCTCACTCTGGAAGAAAGCTTTTGTCACCCCTCTTCACAAAAGTGGTAGTAACACAGACACTACTAACTTATATCCTACAGCTATTCTCTCACATTTTTCTAAAATCCTTGAAAAGTGCATTCATCACCAACTCTTGCCATACCTAACACACAGCCACCTTCTTACCCAACACACAACATGGTTTCAGACCTGGCCACAGCACTACCACTAACACCATTAATTGTGCTTGTGATTCTGGGAAAGTCATATCCTCTCTTTACTTAGATCTCTTCAAAGCCTTTAACACTGTCTCATCCTCTACTCTTATCTCAACTTTCCTCCCTCAGTTTCTCTCCTTCCTCCATAGCCTAGTTTACAAGCTATCTCTCCAATAGACAACAAGCTGTTAAAGGGAAAAATTCCACTTCATCCTTTCTCAACAGTCCCTCCGGCGTCCCCCAAGTCTCTATTCTCGGCCCCTTACTTTTCAATATTTTCATTAATAACATTCACAACTCCATATATAATTCTACACAGACCCAGTATGCTGATGACTCCACAATCACCTGTACAGCAAACTCTCTCTTAGAACTCCTTCAAAAAACCCAAACAGCCTTCTCCAATACCGAAACTTGGATGCTAAACAACCATTTCACTGTCAGTGCTAACAAAACAAAAATCATGATATTCTCTCCTTCAAGAAATGTCACCATAGACAAAACCTCCTTTAAAATAAAAAGCCACAATAACACTCTAATTGATAATGTACCTCTCAACAAACTACTTGGAGTCACCATTGATGAACATTTAAAATTCGATATCCATATACAAAATAATATTTAAAAAAAATACCAAAAAGTAGGTCTGCTGTATAGACAAAATTATCTAACCGTTTCTACCAGATGTACTCTAGCCTCCTCCTACCAGCTAACCTCTCTTATGTATCGTGCCCCTCTAGTTACTCATCTCCAGCTTAGCCTAAAAAAACAAACTGGAAGCCTGCTATAACAAAGTCTGTACATTTCCTACAGGGTCCAAATACTCCACCCATCAGTGCCATTCCCTCCTCTCCCTAAACTGGCTTGAGCTTCCTAATTATCTGAAATTCATACAACTCATCACTGTTCAGAAAGCCATATTCCAACCCTCCATCTGCCCCTCTCTTTCATCTATCTTAACCCCTTACCTCCCCAGTAGTACTCTTAGATCTGAAAACCAAAACCTCTTTAAAATCTATAAACCCCTACACCCTCTTGGCCAATTACTTCTATCACACTCCTTATCTAAACTATGGAATTCTCCCTCCATTCCCGCTGCTGTACTCACAACCACTCTAATTTCAAATCTCTCCTCCATTCTTACCTTACCTCAAATTGGGACTGTTCCTGCTCCCTTCCCACCTAAATTACCCTGTCGTCTCTTTCAACCCCCCCTTCTATCTCATCTACTATCACCTCTGATCACTAACATTATTTTTAGAACAAACATTAAACTTGTATAAACACTTTATGACTTGTACTTTTAATTATATTCTCTGTATTACTTTTGACTTTATATTTTAACATTTGTGTTTTTTAAACGTATGCTCCCTGATTTTGTATTTGTATGTTAAATTCTATATTTATGCTTTTTATGCTATATATTCCATACTGTACTTATGTTATGTTCAATTAACTGCTTTTGAAGCTTTTCTAACTGGGCACCTACTGAAAATGGGCTCTGCTCGACTCCCCCAGTCTTCAAACTGGAAATAAATAAATACAATATCTATTTCTCTCTTTCTCTCTCTCTTTTTTCTCTGTTTTTTTTTTTTCAAAATATTTCCTTTTTTAAAAAATGCCACTCACATGAAAATTCACAGTTAAATATCTTTATAATACAGGTCATGGCAGAGAATCCTTAGAAGTGCAAACATCAGGAAAGTAAAGGGGGCAATTGGATCAATGTCAGCTGTTGGATTAAGAAGCCCATGCACAAACAACAAAGTTGAGCAAAGGTTTAGTGGGAAATTTGCAGAACCTACCTAAAGAAGGTCAGAGAACAGCATAAAATAAAGTAGGCACACAGTGAAAGAAAACTGACTGAAGTACTTTATGTGAAGTATTAAAGCAAGTAGATTAATGGCACTTAGAGATAACGTAACTTAGATTAAGGAAGCAGGAGGCAGAGGCAGTTAAATGTGCTGGGATGCTAAAGAGAAAGAATAGCATTAGACCCTTTAGCCAAGTTTTTAAAAGCAGAACAAGCAGAACGAATACCTCTGGTAATTAACTGCTTAAAACAAACAGTAGCAGACACAAACCGGTAAAAACTGCAAAAACTTTAATGAATGGTAAGCGCTTTCACAAATACAATTGCTTCTTCATACCACTTTAACGTCAATGCACAACATCAACTGAATAAATACTATCCATTAATTAATTAAATTCCATCCTTAACCAATAAAACATAGTGCATTTCTAGTTGCTAAGATACAACCAATGGCTTTATGACTCACAACTCTCATTCCTTTCAGTCAGTCAACTTATTATTTAAAATAAATATACAACAGGTTAGCGTTGCCACCTCACAGCAAGAGGTTCTCCGGTTCGATTCTTGGCTGGGGTGCCTTCTTTGCGGAGTCTGCATGTCCTCCCTGTGGTTGCGTGGGTTTCCTCTGGGTGCTCCGGTTTCCTCCCACATCCCAAAGACATGCAGTAGGTGAATTGGACAGTCTAAATTGGCCCTAGGTGTGAGTGTGTACATGTGTGTGCCTTCTGTGGAAGGTTGGGCGCCGGACTGGCAGCTCGACACCGTAAATCTCCACTGCCAATTATGAGTGGGCAGATGACCTGCTGTGGCGACCCCTAACCGGGAAAAGCTGAAAGAAGAAGAAGAAGAAGATACAATACAATGCACATTATTGTATGCAAAAGCAGTCTAAAATCATTAGACCAAACATTATTCAACAAGCACTAAACAAAACAAAAAATAACAAATCAAATAAACATCAACTTCTTAGTCTCCTTCCCTTAAGAATAGGCTTCAGGCAGACATGATCATTTAAGCCCAGTCCTTGGTGCAATCTGAGCCTTAAACTCCACAGACGCTCTGTCTCATTAATCAAATCCCCCATTCTCACACCTTCCTTTACTACTTCTAAAACTAAAAATTTAAATTCATGTCCCTCACCTTGCTCATTGATATGTTTAACAACTGTGCTCTAATTCATGCCTTTACGTGCACAATAATAATGAACCCTAATTCATTCTCATAGGCATCTATTGGTCTTGCATGCATAGAATGACCTACAAAGAGTACAATCAGCTAAATAAACTAAATTAATAAGTTGATTGAATAAAAGGAATGAGGGTGGTGATCCATAAAGCCAGTGGATGTATCTTAAAAACTAGAAATGCACTGTTTTACTGGTTAAGGATGAAATTTAATTGATTAATGGATGGTGTTTATTATGAACTGCGGTGGTGGTGCTGCGGTAGCTTTGTCACCTCACAGTTAGACATTGCCCATTCGATTCTCAGTTAGAGCGTCTTCTGTGTGTCAACATGCGTGAATGGGCATTCCTTCATTGAAGGTTGTGCATTAGGCCCAGCAAGCCAGCACGTAAAAATCTACTGCCAATCATTAGCGGACCGGAGTTCCACTTTGGCGACCCCTAACCGGGAAAATCCGAAAGACACAAACAATGGATGGTATTTATTCAGTTGATGTGCATTGAAGTTAAGATGGTCTGAAGAAGCAATTGTATTTGTAAAAGCGCTTACCGCTCATTAAAAATTTTTGTAGTTTTTATCGGCTTGTGTCTGCTACTCTTTGTTTTAACTTTTGTTTCTGGATTTGTGTCATGTTTCAAATATTTATAGAGTTGGACCTCAGCTGTGCTTCTGTGCAGTTACAGTTGCTGTCAAGTTTTAAAAAGGTTATGCTGTCAGTTTAGTGCAAATGACTAAAGCTATATGATGCTGTGATGCCCCTGCACTGGCCCAGTAATCAAGGAGCCTCAATCCTCACAACTGGCAACAGTGAGGGATGTACACAATGGGAGGATTACAAGTGCACACGGAGTAAAGAGCACACAGAGGTCACAGTCTGTCTGAGGCTCGTTTCTCCATCTTTCTCCAAATCCCCAATAAGATTCCCCACAGGCATAGCTATAGGGTTGAGATCTCAGCTGAGTGACCAAGCTAAGACCTCCAGCACCCCCTCTGTCCAACTATTGCTTTGTGTCCATGCGATTTGATTGATATACAAACACACTCACACACACACACACACACACACACAGACACAGACACACACACACACACACACACACACACACACACACACACACCTGGGAAAGGCTGGCACAGGTTTACTAGCTATGCCCCCTTCTGCACATACTATAAGGTAGTACCAGCTGCCACCATCCACACTACTTATCAGGTACTATAAAGCCCTTACAAATGGTATCTAATCCTACTGTGTAATGTTACTATTATCCAAATGGTTGTTTTGACCAAGACTTGCAAGGCTATTTAGGAGTGGCCTATACAGTGTCACCAAATACATATGCAAGTACTGTAAGAGCTTAAATATGTCTCACAAATATCAGCCACAAATATAGGTTTTAAATATATTAAATAATAAATAATAAAAGAACAAAACAATACTGAATAAACACACAAAGTTACTTCAGAGTTCAAAATCACAGGAAATATTTTAAAACAACATTGCAGGACAGTCTTAAATAAATAAATACAGAAAACATCTAAGCTAATCTTTACTATATTCCTATCTATATCTAAAAGAGATACTATGCCCTGAATCTTACTTACAAGTAAGCACAGATGTGATGATGAGTGGATCTTTCCAGGTCAAAGACAAAATACAAAATGTCCACTCTCTCTCTGAGAGAGTTCTTAAATCAATATCAAATATTACTGCTGGGTTAGCTTGGATGACATCACTCTTTCTCACCTTACTTCAGTTCCCAGGCTAAACAGAAACTTAACATGTCTGTGTTAAAAATTCATATCTCTCAGATGAGCAGCTGCTGGGAAGTCATAAAGCAATAAAACACTTTTTACATTTTAAACCTAGTAACTACCTCTCTCCAAGACAATAGAAAAAAAACTTCTAGAAATAGCTATCTTGTCTCCTTGCTGCACTGAAACTAACTTTTATAGCACATCGTAAAGTAATTAATTTCAACATATTTTCTTGAAGTTTTGTAAGTTAATCTTCTAGGTTCCAGCAGGGTATGCTGTGGTTACATTCCCGAAGCTCAGTACATAACATACAGTTCTGTATAAATCATATCAATATTCACAAATGACATATGATTATTTACAAAATTCCACCTAGCTGGGCAGGCAGCATTTTAGTTTCTCACAGATGCTAACAGACTTTATCCTGTAAGAGTATGAGTTTTTTGGTCTCTGTATACTGTGCTACTCTCAGCAAGTCACTTAACAAGCCAGTGACACCATCTCAACCAAAAAAAAATTAAATTATTTCAAAAATAAACACCAACTAAAGAAGAGAGGATAAATGGTTCACTTAAAAATCACAGTGAACATCCAGAAGCACATAAAAAGTGAACCAAAACAAGACAGAAGTCCAATAACCAAATGAACTCCAATGTAATACATAAGTTTAATGTCGCATAAGAGCTTTCACAGTAAAACACACTGCTTTATCAGACATTTAAAAACATATTCAAAAAGATATATATATATATATATATATATATATATATATATATATATATATATATATATTTGTTTTAATTTATTTATTTTTATTTTACATTTGTTGACCGTGATAGTCTGACTGGATGCATGTCCATTTTCAGCGGAGGCCCGGGGAGAAAAGCTCCAAGGGTAAGCAGATACAACATTACATAATACAAACATTACATATTACAAACAGACTATTTACAGAGATTACATAAGTAAGCAAGTTAAACAAGTTCTACAGGTTACAGTTAATCCTGAGTGCAAGTCAGAATTAAATTAAATTACACAGTAAACTGGTTAACAGATTTTTTACACATTCTAGAGAGAGTTAGCCAGGCTTGATACATTTGGATTTTGTGTTTTTTGTGTGTCCGCAATAAATCTTTTTACACGGAGGAAGTAGTGCACTTATTGGGATCGTCTTTTACATCCTTGAGGCTTGATACATTGACATAGCCAGTTAAGTGACAAATGTTGTCTGAGTCTAGTTTTAAATTGACCTAAGGTGGAAAGTAAGGTAATATCAGCTGGAAGAGAGTTCCAGGATCTACTTATAGAGTTTGCAAAGAGAAAATCACTGGTTGTGTTATTAATTTTGCTAGTCTGAATTAGTAGTTTGTTAGAGGATCAAAGTGGTCTAGGATTGTTATAGGAGGTGATAATATTTTTAAGTGCAGGAGTATTGTCCGGATTATAGAGGATTGTATAGGCCATAATCAGTTGGTTATACTGGATTAGGCTGGGTAGTTCAAGCCACCCAAGCTGATTTAGACTGATGCAATGATGTGTCCTAAAAGGCAGCCTAGTGGCAAACCTGGCAATGTGGTTGTAGCAAATTGAGAGTTTGTTAAGGACAGTCTTGTTTAAATTCGAGAGTAGAGGGGATGCATACAGAAGGGTTGAAAGAAGGTGATAGCGAGCTATGGCAATTTTAGCTGGAGGGGTTAGGAAGGCTTTTAATCTGTAAAGTGACCCTAGTTTTTTATTGATGGTTTTGATAGTTTGGTTAACATGTAGGTCAAATTTTAGATTATTGTCTATGATGACACCTAATAGTTTTGTAGATGGGTCAGGGGAGATTATTGTGCCATCATTTGATGAATGATTTGATATATATAAACACACACAATTCTTAAATTCTTAAAACTATCTTACCCAATCAGTAACTTCTGTCAATCAATAACCTAGCAACAATGTTACACTCTACAAACATTAAAAATGATTTGAAATGATGGTATCCTGTTCCAGTAATTTTTGACATGTTTTAATGGGACGTTTTCATTTAGGCACTTACCAGTATCTGCCCACATTCTGATAATCCACCTCATCAGTGACACCTCAGTTAAATTTTCAGTGTCACCACCACATTCATTAACATTAACCACTTCAATCACAAGAAATTTAAAACTGTGTGTTGAGTCATTCCTCATAACATGTTTGGCTAATGCAGTTGTCTCAGTGCCATTTCTGTTATTATAAATATGTTTGCTAATTCTAGCCTTAAGTCTTCTGTTAGTTTTCTCGATATAACATGCCTGACATTTAGCATAATACACTAAATAAATTACATTGCAAGAATTACAGTTAGCCTCTGCTTTGAATGTATATATTTTGTTTGTATCTTGATGTTCAAATGTTCCTGAGGTGTCAATGTGTACACAAAAATTACATTTATGACATGGGAACATTCCATGGATGACATTAGATGTTAAATTATTTACTTTATCCTTGGGATAACATAACAGCCGCTTAAGGGATTTTTTTTTTTGTTCTTAAATAAAAAAAAATAAAAAACTTTTTTCTCCCACTATCTTTTTTATTGCAGGATTGCTATTTAAGATAGGCCAATACTTCTTCATTATTCCTGTTACTAAATCAGTGTTACTAGTATAAAAAATAGGGATGCAAAATATCTCCCTGTTATAGCTGTTTATATCCTTCCATATATCATGATTATTTGAGAAGTAAGGTTTAGCTAGGCTAAATCTCAGATTAGAAACTTCCCCAAGGATAACTTCATCAGTCATCAGATGTTTTATTCTATCCAATGAAGTAGCATTTACACCAAGATGTTAACTAATAAAAATGTACAAAGCACAGCAGACCTAGTATTTCGCATGAAGCAGTTGAAACACAGTTGAGAACTACTTATGATAGATAGATGCATATAAAACTACATAGTAACTACATAGTAAAGGGGAGTTAACCAGCAAGGGGGTGCAGGGAAAACAGAGTACAAATTTTAGATTCACTCATGCTAAAAAAATTATATCAGTCATGGAAAGGTAAATAGATAATCCACTTGAGTATTGGAAAAATGTGTTCTTGCTTGACATATTCACTTTATTTATTTCCTATAATTTTGTTAGAAAATAAGGTTCTGTTATAACAATTATTTAGTACTGAATATGTTACTAAAGCTATAATCTAAATAAAACTGTTAATAATATAAGGACAATGTACAGAAAATTTAGATTAGAATAATATGTTTAGAAGATAAAGTCTAACACTTGATTTTTTTTATAATACAGGCTGCTTATCTACAATTTTTTTATGGAATGTATAAGTAATGTATTTTTGAATGCAATCAAAGTCAGCCTTTTTTAATAAGAAACATCTTTATTGAATTATCACTTGTGACATAGGCAATCATGCACTTTTAGAAATGAAAACAAATCATATTGGCATATTTTCAGTTGCAAACATTATACATCTCATATAATCTTCTATACAGTTATGTTCAGTCCAATATTACATTGATCATTCAAATCCTGCCTTCCCTTAAATGTCATTTCTCCTCCAAGACATTATTCTGTATGTATTCTTCCCACAATTCCCTTTTTATTTAATTTGTTCCTATCCTTTTCTAGTGATCCCACTTACAGTTCTTTCATCTTTGTTACTATATTAATTACTTTACTTCTAGTATGGTTGGTTTAGACTTTGATTTCCATTTTCTAGTAATTTTTTTTGGTAGCCAACAGAATTAAATTCAACAAGTCCTTCCTTTGTCAATTCCAATTCTGTATCATAGCTCAAAAAATAATTTCATTAGTTTCATCAATTTGCTCATCCAATATTTCTGACAGAGTAGACTGCAGGGAATTTTTAAAGTCTGTCAACTTATTACTCTCCCCAAATATAAGTTCTCAATTATTTCTTTCTTCTCCATCACACCTCCAACATGTGCCATATGCTTTGGAGCCTGCATGACATATAAAAACACTTATTCAAACACTTCCAAACAAAGATCATAATTTAGACTTTGTTGCATATTTGGGAGCCATACATATATCCTCCCACTGATTTTTTAATTGTTTATTCAATCTCTCTTCCCAATCCTTTCTAACCTCCTCTGACTGACTCCTATAATTATCATGGAATGTTTTATATGCCCTAGTAATTATAATTTTTTAACAGCAATATCTGATCTAGATTATACTGAAAATTCAACCAGTGTTGGTCTTTTACTTAGGATCCCCCAGTTCTTTTCTCTTTGCCTATATTCTGATATCGGTCATTGAAAGGGAAGGCAATCTCTAGCCTACAGTCCAAATGAATTATTGACCTCTTCCCATTTTATTGCTTTCCTTCTCTAATTATTTAGTCCCAATATCTTAGCTTATTTGCCAGTTTTCCCTAGTAAACTCCAACCCCCTTGCCTATTCTCTGTATCCCATAAATGCAGTCATTCCCATTGGCAGAATCTCCTTTCTCCATTCTCCTGTTGGCTTAGATCTTAGAATACTTTCTACTACTTTTTGAACATAATATTCTGTATGGTTATTGTTATTCTCCTTAAGGATCTGCATCCAAAATCCCAGTCTCTCCTTATTTCATGAACTTCCCCATGTTTCATAATCATCCTTTTCCACTTTGAATTATAGCTTTTTGCTTGTGATGTGTATAGCAGCCCAAAATTTAAAAGCACACCATCAATATGGAATGTATTGTTCACAAAGTGAAAAGTGTGTCTTGAGTATATAAACACTGTGACTTCAGAATAACACTGGTTGGTTTTCAGAAAATGTAGATTTGGGAAATTTTTATTGCCTTGGATTGAGGGGATGTATGATTCCTCAAGGCTACAAACATTAATTGAAGTCCAGAAACAAATGTTGCCCCTTTCTCATTTTTTTACCTCTGTATATGGAGCCAATGGCCAAATACTTTTGGAAAAATGGGAATTTGGAATGATATTAGGCTGCAAAGGGAGGTAAATAAGGTGTCATTACAAGATGCCCATGAAGAATACAGCACATAACCTGCCTACCTACTTACTGTAAACTCTAAAATCTATGCCCATCAAAAAACACCAACTGAACCTAAAAGAGAAAACATTTTGTTACAGGGGAAAATGCTATCTCTGTGCTAATTCTGTGGTATAGCAATGAGCTGTAAGGGTATAAACAGTGCTCCTTTATACTACGATCTCACAACACTCCATATACATGTAAGCACATTTGGTGAATGCTCTGTTTGGGGAGCTGGGATAAAGAATATTACATTTCTCAGTAGAAACTGTTTTGAACAGTAGATTGTTGATGATGATATGCCAATGATTTATTAATGTTTATTAGAAAGTGAGTCCCTGGAGTTCTAATGGCAGTAATTGAGTTAGAAAGGATTCTAAGATTCAGTATTAACTGTGCAAAGTCTGGTATTGCTGGTGAGGAGAAACTAGGGAAAATAGAGAATATGGGATGTTAGTGTCTTGGATAGTATGTGACACATGACTTGCATCATTAGACAGGTGGGCATTCTTGGAAGTTCATACCTGAAAGTTTTATCTTTATATTTCATTTTACTTCTTGGCTGACAGAACTAGAAGCATCAGCAGCTAGAAAGGAAAATGCACTGTATTTGTGAAGAAAAATGAATACCCTTAAGATTCAGGTCCTTCTTGGCTTTGTCGTTTTTGCCAGAGCTCTTCCCATTATAGTGCCTACAAATTCCTGGATAAGTCTTTCACAGAATTTATTTATTAGGGCTTGAGCAAAAGAAGGTTAGGGGCTTACAGACTTCAAGCTCTGTCAAAGAGAAGTAATGGCAGAGTACCGGCACTGGGTGTTTACAGCAGCAGCTAATACTGTGGGCTGGTACACAGCATATATTGAACCTAGAGATGACATGTCTGTGCAAAACATTAAGCAGAGAGAAGCTGTGCAGTTCATAGATTAAAACCACAGTTGAGACACAGGAAGGATGTTGGAGATAGGACAACACCGGACTTCCCTAGCAGCTGAAGTAAAGAGATAGGTTTACTTTAGCCAGAGCTGAAACATTGATATGAAAGACTGTAAGAGTATGGCCTTGTGTACTCCAAACAAAAAACTGGTCCTGTAAGCAACATTTCTGGATTTAGATGAAAGTGTAAAAATGTTAAGGTTAAACTTGCTGAAAGAATTAATATAACACTGGCTAATATGTCTAAAGGAAAAAAAAAAGGTGGAAAGCAGGGGTTCACAAGGCCAGACACATGCCTGTTTGAAATACAAATTCAGGATTTAGTGAGCTAGACTATGATTGCCAGTATGTATTCTTCCACACAATGTTACTCCAAAGTTATTCTATATGACTAGGCCTAGATGTGTTCATTTATGAGAAAAACAGATGAATGAATTATGGGATGATGGTCAATAGCAAAAACAGTTCAGCAAACCTCAACAGGCACATGCTGGAAAGACTTGCTATGGAAGTTTATTTATAAATTTTTTAGGACAGTAGATATAGTGTGTGACTATGTATCAAAATGCGATACTGAATGCTGGAGGTGATGTGAGGGATAGAGGCCACAAAACATAGATTTAGGAATGATAAAATTCAGAGTGAATTTGGATGAGGAATTAACTGGTATATTTTGATTGTTGGCAAGAAAAGAAATGTGATGTTTTCTGAAGGGATAGCTAACAAAGGAGCAATACTAAACACTTTCGAGTCATAAAGGAGACTATTCTTGGACAAGACAGCCAAACACTCAGCAGTATATATATATATATATATATATATATATATATATATACACATTCCACATGTAATCCAGCACTATAAACGCAATGCCATAAAAATGCTTGATTCAGCATAAATCTACAATGTACCACAGTAATACACTAGCTGATCAAATAGCTAATCAAATTTCATAAATGTTTTGTGCTGGAATTCAAATGGTACTTAGTCTTGAAATAATGAATAGGATATTGAACTGTAGTGTATATAGATAAAAATTAATGATTCATAGTTATGTCATAAAAATTTGTAAAAACAAATAAAATATGTACTCTAATATACTTTGTTAATGCTTTTGGGAATGAACTCCTCTGTTACTATGAAGATTATTTTAAGTGTAAAAATGGAAAGTGATATTCACCTATTATTATATAACTGAATGCAAGAAAAGTCAAATATCTAGAGCAGATAAAAAGCATTAATTCCTGTTCTGTACATAAAAAGACTGATAACATTTTTTGTACAATGCACCAAGAATATTTTAGCACAAAACTGTCAAAATGTATAATGATGTTTTTAGACTTTTGCATCTATTAAAGACATTAAAAGAGGTGGCTGTTACATTGTGGCTGCATTTCCATTCCTGAAAAGTAATACCTATACCTATCGCAACTGGGATTATTTAACAGGTTTATATAATAACATATAATATTTCTATACTGTTTTAGTCTGTGTTGGCCTCTTTCTTCAACTAAGGTTTCTAAGATCAACGATAGTTCACTCTGGACTAGGAGTACAGAATGTCATAAATAACTGTTTTGCAGGAAGGTACTTCCAATATTTAGAAAATATAGTGCCAGCTTATGTAAAAGAAGGTTCCACAAACAATGTTAATTTAATAAATTAATATTATTTTATGTATTAGCAGTGAAGCTTATCATACAATCTTAGCATTCAGATACAAGGAATCATAATTAAAGAAACAGACTGAAGCATTTCTTAGCAGTCTCTCATATCAGTGCAAAGGGCAGAAAGGACATTTACTGGAAGGCACAGCTAACAAGATAAATGATACTTAGTAAATGCTGTAAAAGCACCCATTCTTGAGAGAAATGGGATCTTAAAGAAATCAAAATGAAGTGTTTTATGGCCTATTGGTAGAAAAGAAAAGTTTTTATTTTAAAATACTTAATCCAAAGTACAGTGGGCTCTGTTGATTTCCATTTTACCTATTTCTGCAAAATAATATATCAGACCATATCACATGTACCATTGCTAGACAGAATATTTTGTGCATATTATTCTTTTTTTCAAAAATAACTGAATTTTGGTTATGTCTACTTCTGAAATATATAAAAAACGGACATATTACACAGCATATAGAAGTTGAGAAAAATTATTGTGAAAGATAAGCCTTTGAAACATTCTGAAGACTTTCCTTTTGATGGACATAAATGCTGAGCAGCACACAGATGTGGGTGTGGAAATTTAGTTACAGCATCATATACATTTAATGTCCATCATCCTTCCAGCTTTTCTGTCAAGAAACCTTTGTATCTTCTTGATGAAGAAACATTTGCAAGACAGTTGGCCAGAAGAGACCCAGTTATCACCGAGGCTTGACCAGTATGCCTTTACAATTTACATCTGTAACAGCATTTCTTGAGATGCTTCATAAGACAGGATGCAGAAAGTTGCATTTATATGATCCCGTGTGAAGCATGATAAATATTAAAGCAGTACCACACTGTACTGGTAAGACAACAGCTCTTTGCATGTGTCTTGAAATACAACATGGTATTATGGTGCAGGTCCTGTATGAGAACTGGCACTGGATGCTGTGACTACAGCAGGCTGCTGACAGAGTACAGATTGTTTGGTAATGTGCTCTTTTGTGCACTTTCTGTCTTTAATTCCTAGACTTGGTTGTGATAGCTAGTAGTCCTACTTGGGGACCCATCTGATAACTTGGAGTAATTGTTTTTCACTTGGTTTTGGGGTGAGTTCACTCTAGCTGGGCAAGCTAACTGATCTATTTCCAACATGATCATCTCTACTGAACTGTATGGAGACAAAGTGTAATGAAACTGCAGATGAAACACAACCATTTTCTAACTGATCACAAGCACTAAAAATAAGGCACTTTGAGCTGTAAAACGACATAGTTACCCTTTTGTTAGGGGGCTTATCATTAAGAATGGGCAGCTATATGTATTAAACTGCAATAGAACAAAATAATCGTGTGTTGATTAATTTCACTTTTTTCATGTTCTTTTCTTCAATCCCTCACTGATATCTTAGACACATAAAAGTTTCACTATGTGCTTTAATATGTATATTGAGGAAATGTGTGTGTGTGTGTGTGTGCGTGCGTGCGTGCGTGCGTGCGTGTGTGTGTGTGTGTGTGTGTGTGTGTGTGTGTGTGTGTGTGTGTTTGTGTACATGTGTACATGTATAAGGACTGTATTTATACTTTCTTGTCACTTCCCCAGTAAAGATATTTGGTCTCAGCTTCTGCATATCTACACATTTGGATAACTTATAATTGCCATGTCTTTGAGGTCTATTTTGGGAAGTTATATAGCTATTTTATGAAGATATTTCTAATACGGTGACTGTTTCTGTTCTTGTTCTGTAAGATGTAAGAACATTGGTCATCTTGTACTTTTCCTGCATTTGTAGGTCAGAAAGGTTTAAAGAATACTTAATTATTTCATCAATGTTGTCTATGTAAAGAAATAAAATTCATGCATCCATTTTCTAATACCCACATAATCCTATTCACCTTATTATCCTATTCACAATTACAGGGAGCTGGATCATTTTCCAGCAATCAGTGGGTGTAAGGCAGAGAACTGATACTGGAAGGGACAGCAGTGAATTTCAAGATGCAAACATACACTGACATGCTTAACAGTCACTTTAGAGGACCATCAATTTGTCTATCAGCATGTCTTTATGTGGAAAGAAACCAGAGACTCAAGATAAAACTTTCAGAGATAAAGGGAAGCTAGGCAGACACTGCACAGAATTCATCCTAGACAGGAACAAAGTATTATGAGGCAGTAATGCTACAGATGCACCACTACAATGCGCAATGAGTAACATAATTTATGAAGCAGCAGCAGTGCTAGAGATGCAGCACTGCAATGCGCAATGAGTAACATAAGTTATGAGACAGCAGTGTTAGAGATGCACTATGAGAATGCTTAATGAGTAACATAAGTTATGAGGCAGCAGTGCTAGGGATGCACCACTGCAATGCGCAATGAGTAACATATGTTGTGAGGCACCAGTGCTAGAGATGCACCACTACAATGTGCAATGAGTAACATAAGTTATGAGGCAGCAGTGCTAGAGATGCACTACTGCAATGCGCAATGAGTAACATATGTTGTGAGGCAGGAGTGCTAGAGATTCACTACTGCAATGTGCAATGAGTAACATAAGTTGTGAGACAGCAGTGCTAGAGATGCACCACTACAATGCTCAATGAGTGACATAAGTTATGAGGCAGCAGTGCTAGAGATTCACCACTGCAATGTGCAATGAGTAACATAAGTATGCAATTCTGCTATTGTTGTTCCAGCTGAAAACAGCTGATGACTATCACACAATTTCAAGTCATATGTAAGGCATGTCCTCAGCTATGGTCTTCATTACTTTTCACTGTGAATACTTTCATTTAATCTAATTTTTTTTTTACTCACAGAAGTATATAAAAATTATTTTCCTAATAAATAAATGATTCTAAAAATGCCAGCAGTGTCAAATATGAAGTATCTGGCAAACCTTAACCTTGTTTATAACTGGATTTAAATACTGTTTAATTTATTCTGACAAAATGCAGTGTGCATAAACCATAGAAAGTACAGCCATAAAGTAAAGTTGCTGTAACAAAAAATTGGATAAAAATAGATGGTGAAAAAGATCTATGAGTACATGTAGCTTACAAACTGTCACCCAAATTTGTATTCATAAATAGGAGTGTGTGTTCTGAGATTTCAAAAATAATTGCAGTAAATTTTATGTCTAGTTATATCCACCACATTGTTTCCTTATAAAACATACAGCCTAGTGTAGAGTACTGTGCATTATAAGAATTGGCTCTAAGTAGAAAGACCACCAGCCATCTACCCACACCTGTCCCACCTGCAGCTATATCTCCAGACCTTCTGTACTAGTGCAGGATGTGCACAGATGTTTGATGAGACAAATCATTTGTTTACAAGTTACTGCACTCCCTGCATCCACCAGTGTGGAGGTTTCACACACAGAAACCATATACATATAATTATACAATGACCCCCCAATTAATATTCCAAAACATGCAAGCTGATTGGCCAGTGTGCCCATTGTAAATCCCACAATATACCAACAGAAAAAGGTCTGGTCACCTGAACTTTTTTCTGTTGGTATAAAGTTCTTTTCTCCATTGCTTCCATATCAAAGCATTGACGTACTGGGTATGCATGGGGATGCAAGTCCCCATATGCATGCGCAGTACATCAACACAAGGAAGCAGTATACCACCACCGGTGGAAGAACAGTAATGCGCCATTATACAAAGATGTTATTTAAGAAATGTAAGTATTTTTTTTCTTAAATAATGCAACTGTATAATAGCAATAACTAGACTCCGTGGTTGTGGTATTTTGAAGATTTACCCACGGTTGCCTTTATTTAATCATTTGGGCTTCACCCTTGTGATTAAACCATGCCAACCATGGGTAAATCTTCATTATACAATGACCCCCCCCCCATTAATATTCAAAAACGTGCACGCTGATTGGTCAGCGTGCACGTTGTAAATCAGAGTTATAGTAATGGAAAAAGGTCCGGTTGCCCAGACTTTTTCCATTACTATAACTCTTTTTTTACAACAATGGAAAACATAAGATCTCCATTGCTTCACACTGTCTTGCTATGTTAAACAAGTTTAACATAGCGAGACAGTTTTAAAAAAAGCAACGGAGATTCTCAGTTGCTTTTTTTAAAGCTGTCTCGCTATGTTAAACTCCTTTAACATAGCGAGACATTTTGTAAAAAGCAATGGAGATCTTGCTTTCTCCATTGCTTTTGCCCACAGCTCTGATGTACTGTGTAGGCATATGCATGTGCAGTACATCAGAACTGCCGCAGAATACCAGACAGCTGCGGAAGGGCAGCAAGGAGGCATTATACAATGCCATTATTTAAGAAAAGTAATTCTTTTTTTTCTTAAATAATGTCATTGTATAATAGCAATAACCCACTTCTGGGTGTGGGTAATGCTGGATTTACCCACAGTTGGCTTTGTTTGGCCATACGGGCTTTGCCCTCCTGACCAAACCACACCAACCGTGGGAAAATCCAGCATTACCCACACCTAGGCGTGGGTTATTGCTATAATATACCACACCACATCTTTGGTTATTGCTTTAATATGCTACCTCTAAAAATCAGACCAGGTCAAAGAAAATTGGACAATCGCATTCTGCTTTTCTCAAATTTGGTAAAACCTCCAAGGCAGTATATTTATCTGTTTGGGTTAAGCACCCAGAGCCCCCACACTGGAAGGGGATTCACCTCATCTACAAAATCCTTTGAAAGAGGTTACTTTGTCTTTATTGTCAGAATGGTAAAATGGGTTGATAAAAGAGTGAAATCATACAACTGAGATGTGATAAGGTCATCACTTTTGAATAAAACTAAAGACAAAGATTTTGGTGTAGAATTACCACAAGACTTTCAGGATGTAAATCTTTATAGAGTATAGGATCAAATAACAGCATTTTGTCTTGTAGACCTTATAGATAAAATGGAGAACAAGTTTATTTTACAGAACTTTAAATAAATTATTAAAAATTAACCCTTGTGTTATACTGGTGATAAAGTAGAATTACTCTGATCTCGTGAATCAATGTCTTATAAAACCAATACGAAGGTCTGAAGAAGTCTGTTTATATTAACAGACGAAAAGCGCTTTACATTTGTACTTGCTGATTTTTTGCTCTTCGGTTTATTTTGGATTTATTTTTACTACAGTATTGGTTTTATAAGACATTGATTTTGTTAAACATTTATTCGTGGATGCTGTCATTGTTCCTGAGCCGTTTTTTTTTGTTTTTCACATTATTTAAGATTGCATTATATTTTATGCTGTGACATATTGTGTTGCTCTACATTAAAGGGTATCCTCTTATTCATTGTAGATTAAAAGTAATAATAAATGCACTTTTTTACCAGCCGGTAGTGTAAACATTGGCTCTAGATGTTTTGGTCATGCTGACTAATGTTGACAATACAAAATGACTTTTTAAATACAGACCAGAAGAAGTTGAACATGTAAATCCATGCTCGCTAATGTTTCCTACCCACATTAAAACTAATTTCTTGAACATGCTATGTACATTGTAAGCTACATATACCCAAGATTTTGAACCTACCAGTTTCATTTTCAATTTCCCCCTTGGAGCAAGGAATGCAGTCAAAGCAGCATATTGCTTTTCCTTCTTTGGTAGCTTTTCTGTATCCGACAGGACAGCTCTCAGTGCAGACAGAACGTGGAACCTTTGTAGAGACATCACAGATTAGCATTTCTACACTTTTAACATGAAAGCAATATCCATGTTTCATACAGATAGTGATCATGTAATCAGCAGAAAATATTTTCTTACCTTATTTCAGAGCTCAACATCTTTATGCAATATGCATTGATTCTATGACAGAAGGAATATCCAGTGAAAGCACAATGTCTATTAAAGTTTTACACTGCAAGAAAATAAACGATCCAAGCAAACACAAACCAAATAGAATTCAGGCGTAAGGTGCTGCACAAAAGACAAAGCCTTGATGTATATAAAAAGTGCTTTGTAGAAAGTCCCAACACAATAGTATACAAGAAGGACTTCTCACTTAAAGGGTTACTTGAGAAAAAACAATATGGTCTGAGGAAGGGGGGTATGTTCAAATGTGGTAGATGTTCTCAATGTCCATATATAATGGACACTGATAAGATAATACTTAAACATTTTAGACATATAACAAATAATAAGAAAATGTATTGCTATAGTAAGTGAGTGGTTTATATAGCAGTTTGTAAAGTATGTGAAAACTACTATGTGGGGAAAACAAAAAATGCACTCAGGCTCAGAATCTATCAGCATTTGTATGACATCAAGCAGATGAATGGGAATAATGCATTATATAAACATATCAGTAATCAGCCAAATCATACCTTTAGATTTTTTATATTAGAACAAGTTGACCTGAGCCCTCAAGGAGGACCTGTAGATGATTATCTAGAATTTATTGAATTGAAATGGCAAATTAAGTTGAATGCCTATCGTTCTCCAGGTCTGAATGATAGAACTTATTTGGCTTCGCTTCTGAGATTAAAATATATGTTTATGCTGTGACAGTCATGTAATGCACTGTAACTTTTCATATATTATTCAATTTTCTCTTATCAGTTGTTTTATGTAAAGTTTTTATTAGATATTATTATATAATTTTTTATTTGTATATAGTACGCAAATGTACATATAGGTCACTGGGCTGCTTTGATATGGAAGTTTTTTTACTCTAGTGAATCAGTAGGAAGTGATGTAGAGTCAGTCAGCTAGTTGATTAGCTTGAAGCACTATTTTAAACCTGGTTAGCCAGCAATTTTACATTCTGAAGAAGTCAAACACCTGACGAAAGCGCTTAATTTTCGGTTTGCTGGTTTTGTTTGTTTCTATGAGTTTTTGTAACCAGAAAGTATGTTTTGTACTGTTGGATCACTGGAGATTCGTCCTGTCAACTTTGTGAGATATATGTAATTAGATCGTGGCATTTGTACGTGTGTTGGGACTTTCTATGAAGCACTTTTTATATACACCAAGGCTACGTCTTTTGTGCAGCACCTTATGCCTGAATTCTATAAAGTTTTACGGTGCATTCATTCATTTTCCAGTTTCCATATTATAATATTTAGGGCCATCAGGGGAGGCAGTCTGTCGTGACACTCATCAGGCATAAGACAAAGAATCAGTCATGTGTGTGTGTGTGTGTGTGTGTGTGTGTGTGTGTGTGTGGGTGTGTGTGTGTGTGTTTTAGCCTCAGATGCATATTATGTAGACATTTATAACAGTTTAGGGCATCAACAATTCATTTATTGGCATCCCTTTGGAATGTGAGAGGGAAGTGAAGACCCTGGCTGAAATGTATGTGTACAGGGAGGATAATAAGGTTCCACACAGAAGGTCTCCTCATCCAAAAAATAAACTAGTAAACAAAGAGCCATGAAGAAGCAATGTTAAACCACTCTCAAACAGAAATATGACTTGATAAAAATATGAAAGTAATTTTAATTTTCAGTAGAAGTGCTAGCTATATGTATTCTTCACCAAATGTAATATTTCAATAAAATGAAATCCATAGTGTAAATAATATTGAGATGTTGGATACTAAAGAAGAATAATATTAATAAATTCATAATAATCACAAATCCATTAATATTCTTGCATACAGATATTAAATGACCCTTTAAGTAATATTTTGTTGATGTAGTACATTTGTTCTCAGACTACCAGTGAAAATGCTTTCAATCTAGTTTGCCACCCCTTAACAAAGAAATGAATGAGCAAACAAGCAAACAGATAACTTAATAAGTGTTTAATCTTAGTGTGAAAAGTGCACCAAGAACCATAAACTATGGTTACTATACTAAATAACCATGGACAAGTAAATTACAAACTTTTTTAGTCGAGATTATAATGGTGAAGAAATAGGTTTGGTTATTCTGGATGTTATGCACTTGAGGATAACCAAAACAAAACATGATTTCTGTGAAAGAGCTATAACCCCCAGAAGGACAGAGGAGAAGCTGAGATTTCTTATTACATACTCTACAAATACAAAGATAGCATGCAATATAATTAAAATGGGTTGGGACACACTGACAGTGAATAATGGTATTAGATGTGTTGTAGTTTAACTTACTTAAAAATATTTCAGAATAAGTTATATTTGAGGAGACAGTTATGCTTCATTGGCAATAAGAAATGGAAATTTTAAGAGAATACAGGTATGTGTCCCTGTTGCAGTTGTTTATTGCATGTTCTACATCCATCCAGCCATAAAAAAACAGTACACTCTTTAGTTTTAAAAAGATTGTACCAGTCTTAATTAAGTTTATGTGGCACAATGTCATAGATGTGCTGCATTTTATACTGGAAAGACCAAAATATAACTAAGGGAATCTAACAGGGAACATGTATATCATATTAAGGAAACAATGTTAAAAATGGACTAGCCAAACATACTTTTGAGAAAGGTAAGATGAACAGTTTTAAATTCATATTTCTAAGTCTTTGAATGATAATATAAGAGGAGTTGATTTCTTGAATTTTACTGAAAAGAATGGGTATGAATGGATTACTGATTTTTTTGTGATCAAACTGCCTTGGCTGAACAACTATTGTAGTTTAAAACCTGTGCTAAAGCACATGACTTTAAAACACTGACATTCTTGTGTCATATAATTTGTTGTTTGTCATGTGATTTAAACTTTTAAATATGCATCTCTTGGTGGGTGGTTTAGTATACTGAAAAAGCATATAGTGTGATGGCTTTGTAAAACAAATGTTTTCCAAAGAATAATACCATACGTTAGTATGCACTAAACTGGAGCCCAATGTGTTATGATCACAACTAAGTGTGTTCATTTGTTATTATAAATCCAGTTTTGCAATCAATGGCATAATTCCAACATTTACTGTTGGCAGGCATAAGAACAAAAAACCTGACTGAAAAAAATAGGCACAACAAGCAGTACAAGTAAAGTATCAGAGCTCATACTCTGTATAACAACAGATTAAGTCACACTAGTAACCAATTATAAATCCATCTAATAAATTAAGGGCTGGTATTGCTAAAATTAAGAGATTAGTAATTGCTTAATGTAGAAATGTGCCAAATATGTTTGCTAGCTCCTGGTATAAAATTCCAGTGGACAGAACAGAGTCTATAGCCATTGTAATAATATCATAAAATTCAGCTAAGTTTCTGTCAGTCTGCCTCTACAAAACAGCCAGATACTTGGTCTGTAGTTTTATGTTATTTTATTTTATTTTTTATCCTGTTTATTGCCCTTCTTGTGTATAGATGCCATGTTTGATTAATTCCATAGTACAAGAACTGTTCCTGCTTTTTAACACATTGTTAAAATGTGATAAAGTACAGGGAACAATTCAAGTAATCTAATTAAGAATGCAGCTGGAATTTCATGGATTCCCACCAAGCAATTAACTCTGATTTTCTTCATAGAATTTAAAATAATCTCAGAAGTTATATTTAGACAAACAGTGTTTTCCACATTGTATATGACATATGCTGCTAGTACTATGAGATGAAAAGCACTTATTGAATTTCTTACCTATAATTTTAAAATCCCTTGTCAAGTTTCCCTTAATCACTGAAGAGATTATAGGATTACATGAATGCATCAGAGAATTACTATATTTGTAATACATTTTTATTGTGAGTGTCATTAAACAGCTTAGTTTCAAATTGGGCCTTTTCTTTTTCAGCAAATACCGAAGATGCTTACACATTATGCGTAGACTAGTTCTGTTTCTATGTATGGGATATATGATATACATTTAGGATGTTCTTTTAGTCTCCGTATGCTATTTCTTTCGGCCTACTACTCCACCAAAATGGAAGATTCGTTGGCTCTGGGCTTCACATTTTACCTTCTTTGATGGGTTCAGTAATGGCATTAAAAGCATCACCCAAAGTTAAATATACATATTCCTTTATTTTATCTGATCATAACCAAACTGGTTCTAAGCCAGTCATAATTTTCTGTCTAGACTGTGTGGTGCTTCTGGAATATTCTAATCTGTTAAGCTATGTGCACTGCTATTGCTGCTGCTCCTCCATCTTGGAGTTTGGATTACTTATAAAAATGTGAAATCTCAAAGGTGCTTTAAACCTTTATACCCAAACTGTATGCAGAGTTGGGCTCTTTGTGACTGATTGTCTCCACAAGGACTGCCATGATGGACCTACACACTCCCTTATCTCTATGTCGTGTAGACTTTAATTACTCCAGAGCATTATCTTATCACTCAGCTCTGGTTTCCCCTATATTATACTGTTTTTCATTGTCAAATAAATAAGTGCACATATAATAATATATTCCAATCTTTCCAAATACTACCCTGTCATATATTTAACATTTCCTTCTCTCTTTTTCTCTAATCCGCGGTGGTGCAGCGGTAGCATTGTTGCCTTACAGCAAAATGTTCTCCCGTTCGATTCTCGGCTGAAGTGCGGGGAGTGCCTTCTGTGTGGAGTCTGCATGTCCTCCCCGTGGTTGGTTGGGCATTCGAAAGACATGCGTAAATGGCCGTGCCTTCGTTGAAGGTTGGATGTCGAGCTGGCACCTCGGCGTTCATGAAAATCTACTGCCAATCATTAGCAGACTGGAGTTCCGCTGTGGCAATCCCTAACCGAGAAAAGCCGAAAGACAAACAACAACTTCTCTCTTTTTCTCTATACTATTTTGTCTACTTCAAATCACTGTTAATAAAATTTGTCACTTTTTTTTCTAGGAATTCTGCAACATACTATTACAAAGGATGGAATAGCTGCATGACATAGCTTGAGTTTCCTGTTATTGCCTAAGACTCTTTCTCTCTAAACTTTATAGTTTTCAAGCTGCTGTATTTACCTTCATCTCACCACAGAATTACACGCATGAACAATTATTTATCCCGCTTATTCATCTAATTACCAAGCCTCAGATCTGGCTGGGCCACAATTTAATAAGGTCCTCAGTGAGAAGGCTTTAGCCAAATTAGTTCTCTGTGAGAAAGCTTTAACAAAATTAGTATCTGAAGAGATACACACACTTTACAAGGCTATCAAAAAACACAGACGTTGCCCTATTTTTTAGAAAAATAAATTCCAACATCACCTAACAGAGTAGTAAACAATGGGTAAAGTAATATACTTAGGCATCTATCACCAAAAATATTCTATTAATGTATTTCTGCTTAATCTCACACATTACCATATAGACAGCAACAGCATAAGTCCTGAATATACTTTTTTAAGAAATCTTCCTGTACTTTTGCACATACGTTACTATCTATATACCATATTAATAGGTTTCCTGTAAATGTGTACATAATCACCAAGTAATACACAAAAGCAGCAAGGCAGAATAGAAACTTAACCAAAACAAACACAATCTGCCATGTTTGCACAGTGTGAAGATACAGGGAAAGGTCACCAGCAATATAAATAAAATGAACTTCTTGCATTTTATTATATGTTGCACAACTTGTAAACAAAGGTATAGCATCTAAGTCCAAGGAAGTCATTGTTCCACTGTATGTTCCACTGTATTTGGCATTTATCATACCTATCAATGAGTACAATGCCCCCTTTGATAAGTACGTAACCAGGCATATTCAACAACTGGAATGTCCACAGAGGTTCTCACTAAACAAATACAGGGCATAAGTAAAATGTCCTATGCAGACCGCCTCAAGACCCTATCCCTGTATTCTGTCTCCTACAGGCTTTTGAGGGGAGATATATTCCTGGCATACAGGGCATTGTCAGAACCCACTCTGATGGACCTCCTGCATATCCACAAAACAAACAGAACAGAATTACTCATTCTAAAGACTTAAATCTTGCCTGTGATATAAACAGAACCTGCTGGAGAGATAGGTATGCATCCCAGAGACTACCCTATCTATGGAACAGACATCCATGTGAAGCAGAGTTCCTCCCTAACCCAATTCAAGTGCAACTTGGACAATTGGATGGGAAACCGAAAATCCATCCCTGGTTTGGCACCTATGTCTCTAATGGACACAGGTAACCTATAAATGGTTCATCTCCCAGGCCCATGCTTACACTTACCAAAGGAATCAGAACTTGTCAGAGATTTGGGATGCATGGCTAGGCTTATAAAGGCCATTGTTGTTATTAGCCTAGTAAACAACTATGAACTTATTGAACAGAAATAATTATGTACTTTCATCCATAATAATAGTGTTTTGAAGAAGTCCAGCTATTACTGTGAAGACCATGCCCTGGCCCAGCAATTAAGGAGCCTCAATCCTCACCCCTAACACCAGGGAGGTCATCTCATAGAAGAGAAAAGGATAACTAATACACACAGTAAAGTACAATTTCTCTTAAATGCACACAGGGATCACAGTCAGTCTGGGGCTGGCTGCTCCCTTGCTCACCAGGTTCTCAGTAAGTTATAGGGTCCAGGTCTCAGCCTAACTGGGCAAGCTAGAACCTCCAGTACCCTCTCTGTCCAATCAGTGCTTCATGTCCCTGCCAAGTAGCTGACACAACGTACACACACTTTGAGATAAGTATTTATGCAACTTCACAGACACTCCTGGGAAAGGCTGACAGATTCTCCAGCTGTGCTCCTTTACCCAGACTATATGGTAGTAATTACTGCCACCACCCAGTTAATAATATCAGCTGCTAAAAGGCCCTTAAAAAGGTGTCCAATTATTACTGTGCAATATTATTATCCAATGGTAGTATGACTAACAGTCAAGGCTTACTTTCGAGTGGCCTATTACAATAACCTCTATAAATATGCAATGTACTCTAGAGCTTATCTCTACACAAATCAGCCACAGGTAGAAGGTTTTAAATATATTTAATAATAAATAATTAAAGTACAACACAAAACTACTAAACCACAGAGATATCTAAGAGTTTGGAGATCACACAAAAACTTAAAATAATACAGTAGGACAGGTCTGATTTCAAAGAAAAATACCTAATTAATCTTTACTAGCTTTAACTATTCCAACAAGAAATCACAGTGCTAAAACTTACATATGAGCATAAGGCAGAGTGCTGATGAGTTAGATGTCCAAAGTCAAAATGCTTTTTGGTCTCTTGTGAGAAATAGTATTTAAACATTACTAAAAAACATGTCTCTAAGGCCCTCCCAAAATTACAACATTTTTGACACTTAGGTTTTCCCAGTATTCATATTGCATCATCTTAACACCTGGTCTGAGTTCTCAGGCCACAAACTGCATTATTTAGCAATCTGACACCTGCACAGAAACTTAGAACAATAGAAGACATTTCACATGTATATTCCAACAGAAACTAGAGCAATAAAGCACCTTCCACATATAAATTCTGGTCATAAACTTTAGCCTTAAAACAATGGGCATGAAATTTTCATCCAGCCACCCTGGAGCTGAATTCTAACATGAAAGGGTACAACATGCTTCACTGGGCCAGTAGAGGGCAATGTTGTCACATATTTTGCAGTTCCACATTTCACAGTGTTCTTTTACACTCAAGAAAACATGCCTGCATTTTACATTAATTAACAAATGCTAGAATTATATATCAAATTCTATTTGACTAGGCTGGCAGCCTTCACCCATCTCTCCCCAATCGTCACAATTACTAGAGATGAAAGTGCTTAACTATTTCTATTCAATAAAATACAAAAGCTTTATTTAACTTACATTGGCTCAAAAGTCGAGCCCACCTCTGTAAACAGCACAATTAACAAAAAAACGAGGGTTATGCTACTCAACGCCAGGAGTTTAAATCTCAAAATGCACGCGCTCGAAGCATTCCTCATCATGGAGAACATCGACATCTGTGCAGTAACTGAAACCTGATTCAAGGCTCCACAGACCGCCCCAGCACCACCGGGCTACAACTCATACCACACGTTTCGGCCACAGAACATAGACCGAAAAAAAAGGGAGGGGGGTATCCATATTCATCAAGGATACCTACACCTCCAGGTTAGTGGCACAGCATGATACCTCTGAGATCGTCCATGTGCAACTAACATTGGGCAAATCTGCATACAAATTGTGGCCTGCTACAGATCACCCTCCATGACCCAGGACCACCACTCCACCTGTCTGGAGACACTGGAAAACATGAAGGTCCTACTGAACACCCTGATATTGGGCAATTTCAATTACCCTACCATTAACTGGGAAAACTACTCGAGTAAAAACTCCCAAGTCCAGTGCTTCCTGGAATTCATCAACTCAAATGCCCTGGATCAGCTGGTAAACTCCCCTACCAGAGGTGAAAACATATTGGACCTGGTCATCACCAACATGGACAACAGGTGTTCCACACTGGAGGTCAACCCATCACTGGTTAGATCAGACCATAAACTAATCACTCTGGATGTCCACACCCCACCACCACCCTCAACTAAGGAAACCACAGTAAAAAACTTTTCTAAAGCAAATTTCACCTTACTTAAGGCAGAGGTGGTAATGCAGAAATCTTTACAAATGCACTCTATGAGCACCTACAAGGATGCATGGATCGTGCCATCCCTAGCAAAACCAAGACTCACTCCTCTAAGAGAAGGAAACCAGTTTGGTGGACCCCTGCCATAAACAGGCTATACAATAGAAGAAGGAAACTAGTTCAGAAAAGAGCAAATCCTAGGAAGAAAAGACATCCCTGACCAGTATCAGTAAGAAACTAAGGTCCCTCATAAAATAATTCAAGGCTAACATCAAAAGAAAAATAGCCAGGGATTCAAAAGATAACCACAGAGCCTTCTTTAGCTATGTTAAGAATCTAAGTGGCAACTCGCAGATATGCAAAACAGCACAAAATATACTGAACCTACTGATATTGCTAACATCCTGGCAGATAGATTCAGTGCAAACTTCACCCCCCTCTCACCCCCAAAAGGGCCCACAACAATACCGGAAAAGTGTAGTGTCCCAGAAATCACAGACGCACAGGTGAAAACAGCCCTTTCAAAAGCCAAAAAACACAGCGTCAATGGGGCCAGATGGTGTCACAGGCTGCGTCTTGCATGGACTACCGAATTAACTAACCCACCCATCTAAACACACTGTTCAACCTCAACCTCTTCACAGGCTATGTGCCCATAGAATGGCACACAGCAACAGTTATTCCTCTCCAAAAAGGAGGGGCCACAACTGACCCCTGTAGCTATCACTGCATAAGCCTGACTAGCTTGGTCTGAAGGCTATGGAGCGCATCATCATAAAACTCATTAACAAAAACATTGGGAACCTACAAACACTTGACCCAACCCAGTTTTGCTTTGTTAAGGGAATATCATGCCTACTAAACCTGGTTGACTTCTTCGAGACAGTCACCAAGGCCATAGATGAGGGAAATGTGGTTCACACACCTACCTTGACCTCGCCAAGGCTTTCGACACCATTCCCTACTCAGGTATTACAGAAAAACTCACCAGCCTGAAGATAAACCCCTACGTCACAAGATGGGTTGCCAACTGGCTTACAGACAGAACTCACATGGTAACAATAATGGGCTCCAGGTCTGACTCTAAACCAGTCACAAGTGGTGTCCCACAAGGCTCAGTCCTGGGACCCCTACTGTTTGGCATATACTTCTCAGAAGTACAGGCAAACACAGGAGGACTATAGCTAACCAAATTCGCCGATGAATGCAAACTAGGAGCCATAATTGACTCTCCAGCTGAAACGGACATCTTCCAAAAGGGCCTTACTGAGACGGACACCTGGTGTCAAAGTCATGGCCTCAAGCTAAATGCCAAAAAATGCATAGTTCTCCAGTTTGGGAAAAACAAAACACCCACGAATTACCACATAGGTGGTAGCCCCCTTAATACAGAAGAGTTAATAAGAGATCTGGGGAACCAGGTAGATAGTAATCTCTCCTTTGACAATCATATTGGCAAAGTAGTTAGGAAATCCTTCTATGTGGCCCATCTAATTACTAAAGGGTTCACATCTAGAAATAAAGAGGTTATAATGCCCCTCTACTCGTCACTCATCAGACTCATGATAGAGTACAATGCCCCATTTGGGATGTACCTCACAAGACACTTCCAACAGCTGGAAAGACCACAAAAGTAACTCATCAAGAGGATTACTGGCCTCAAACATATGTCCTATGTAGCCCGACTGAAAAAACTCTGGCTGTACTCACTGACATATCACTTACACAGAGGTGATCTCTGCCTGAATTACAAAGCCATGTCCAACTCAGAATTGATGGACATGCTCCACCTAAAGAAATTCAAGTCACTGCGAGCCATGAGCTCTAGTGAGCTAAACCTTGCCACAACAATAAATAGAACATGCTGGAGGGATAGATTTCTGTCACAGAGACTCCCCATGCTTTGGAACAAAATTCCAAACTACATCAGGCAGAGCCCCTCACTAATACTCTTCTAGAAAAACCTTGATGAGTGGATGGGTAACAGAAAATACACCCCTGGAATCACTTCATTGGCTCTGCTTGACAGAGGATCAGTTAATTAATCAATGGGGCAGTAAAGGCCGATACACTCAGGCTAGGCTTATAAATGCCCTTGGGCAGATAGCCTAGTACCTACCTATGAACCTATAAACCTATTGTTGATGATGTATCTCTGCATCTTTACACTGTGCAAACAAGGCAGATTTTGTTTGTTTTGTTGTAAGTCTCCAAGTGACTGGGGTTGCTACGTTTAAATGTAAGTTTCTCCGTCAGGTTTCATAGGGTACAAAACTTGTGCTTCATGCAAGATAAAGTAGTGAAATTACAAGAATTGTGTCAGGAGCACATCTTTATCAGTCAGTTTCTTAAAAGACGAATATTATCATACAAGCCATATTTCATCTAGTACAGTGACAATTACTTAACAAAAGCCACCACAGCACTATAAAACTGCTCACACCAACAGCTAAAGCTGGACAGCCCAAGATTATTAAACTATTTTTTTCCCAAATGCATTCAAAATATTAATATTAGAACACCTTTGCACTATTCTTTTCAAGTATTTTGGCTACTTTTGCCTCTTTTAATCTGTAAGCATTAGATTTCTTCCCATCTGTTGTCCTCTCAATTCATGAAGATAAAGTATTGTGTAATAGCAATATATGTTACTCAATTCATCACATAATCATCAATGGTCCTTATACAGAGTGGATTCCTTAGATGCTATTGGATGTATCAGTGTCTTCAGAGAAGGTGGACACCACTGTATGTAACTGGTGCAAATGTGTTGATATTTTGGTTGTGTGGATTGTTTCTGTTTTAAGTTTTACTGATGTCGATGGCAGTGGTTACTTCGGTATACAGATGAGGTACAAATACATATATATTTTGGTTGTGTGCATTCTTTCTGTTTCAATTTATTACTGATGTCTGTGGCAGTGATTACTTCTATATGCAGCTGTGGTACAAATACATTTATATTTTGGGTGTGTGGATTCTTTCTGTTTTAATTGATCTATATCAGATCACCGAAATGGCTCATTATCAAATGCTGTAACGTCGAACTGCAAAACCCGAACCCTAACAATATCGAAACCTCAAAACAGCAACTTTCTTCCCAGGGAAAAAATTTGCTGTTCCAAGAAACACACACACACCACAAGCACACTAAAAATCAGCAATCTACGCACATACATTTAAAAGTTACATCTAACCCTACACTACACTGCACATACACTACTATCTATCCACTTACCTTAACTCAGACCCTAACCCTAAGGTCCGCCACTATCGCACACTCACCTTACCCGCACCCTAACCCTAACTCACTTAACCCGCTCCTAAGCCCAAATTTTCACTATCGCACACTCACTTCACCCGTGCCCTAACCCTAACTCACTTTACCCGCCCCACCCCAAATTCTGTCACAATCGCACACTTACCTGACCCGCGCCTTAACCCTAACTCACCCAACCTGTGCCCTAACCCGAACGTGCAGACAATCACACACTTACCTTAACCCAACCCGTAACTTTCCACCGCATCGCTGAAAACAGCAAAGCCACAACAATGGCCAACCAAATTCTTTCCCAAAGAATTTGGTTTTGTGCAGCTTCACTGTTTTCAGCATTCATGATATTGGGTTCAATATTAGATCATTCGAAATTCTGCTGTTTCGATGATCTAATATAGACCCGTTTTAACTTATTATTGATGTCTATTGCAGTGGTTACTTCTTCATGCGGCTGCATCTATACTCCTACTTTTACCTCAGATTTTTTTTTATCATTCTTTTATTTACTGTAACTAGATTTTGGCTACAGAGTAGCTACAATGAGTCTAGTCCAGCTATTACACACACACACACACACACACACACACACACACACACACACACACACACACACACACTCACACACATGCTACTTTTGAAAATCTAGGCCAGTAGCCAATACTCATTTATTTATGTTCAAGTAACAGAAGTGATCAATGTTCACCCTTAATATATATATATTCTGACTAAGAACACTTCCTATGTTTCTCATCATGTAAGCCTTCATGCTGATCAGAATGTATTACAACTTGCTTCATACATACACACACAATCATACAGATACACATATACACAAACACACACTTATGTATATGGACAGACATATGCACACATGGATCAACTTTAGAAGCTTGAACTTTCAAAACTGCCAACTTCATATGGTCGAGACCATAACATCAGCGGACTATATGAAGTGGCAAGACAAACTTGTAGCTATGTATAAACTCCCAAATAGTATTGATATAAATGCAAATCAAGGTAAATTTACAGCATTTTTGTCCACAAAATATCAGACTTCTTCTGATACAATCAATGCTTGACACCATGCTCAATATATACCCCTAAACCCTATCAATTGAACAATCAGTTAAATAATTTAATAATTTGATTAATCTTCTTTTAAAAAGACCATGAAGCTAAAAACATAAATTACTGAAAGTATGCATTTAAAATGCTACTAAAGAATTTATTTTTACAATAATAAAAATTGTATTTGATGTTTGTAAACCTCTTGAGATTATAAACAACAGGGTGGTCTTTATAGACAAAATCATCTATGAGGGCAAAATGTTTTCCATACTTAATAACAACAGTAGGTACAATAAAGTGTCCATCAATGAGGAAAATATTTCGTACAATAAAATAGACTTTGCATTAAAAGATCTTTTTGATCAAGGTGTTATAGATTTCAAGGACTTACAGTATTTGGAGAACAATAGCCCGAGGGTACCTTCCATTTCTGGAATACCCAAGATCCATAAGTGCACTAAGGACACCCCCCCCCCACAGTCTATTGTTGCTGTGAAGGATGCAAAAATTTCACCCTTAGCCACATTTTTGGATTGGAAGATGAAAATGCTGTGGGATAGAGAGGTATACTTGCTGAAAGACTCCTGGGAATTTCTGAGTAAAGTGGACAGGAATATAATTTACCTGAGTTAATATTTGTTACAGTGGATGTGGTCAACTTGCTTTCCATTATTCCACATGACATAGGCCTTGCTTGGATGGAAGAGGCTTTAACATCTAGTTCTGACATAACGGAAAATGAGATTTACATGTTTTTGGACATTGCGGAATTGAGTTTGAAAAACTTTTTTTTGTTTTTTGAAGGTTAATTTTTTAAGCAGGAAACTGGAGTGGCAATGGTGGCTAATTGTGCCCCCATATTTGCTGACATGGGATTATCTACCTGGAAAAATAAATGTATCCATAGTTGTCCATACTTCCAATACTAGGTGCTATATACCAGGTTTTTGGACGATATTTGTATTTTTTGGACTGGAAGTTTAGATAAATTAAAAGATTTTATCAAGTATATTAATCATACAACCATGTTTCTTCAGTTTACCCATCAAGTCAGTTTTGATGAAGTTGACTACTTAGATGTTCATATTAGCAAATACAAACAGGGGTTTAAATCTACTATTCATAGAAAACCATTGTTTTCAAATACATACATTAGTTTTACTAGTGTTCACCCCTTCTTTCAAAAGAGGGGGATTGCTAAAGGACAGTATGTTTGTGCCAGTTGCATGACATCAGATGAGGTTGATTTTCAGTCTGAATGTTCCTTGCTGAGAGGCATGTTTTTGGAATGAGGTTACCCAGATACCCTAATTTCCAGCATTCAAAAGGAAGTTTCACAAGGCAGGAAAGACAAATGTAGCCTTATATTGGGAAAGGGCATTGATTTTTCAAACACACATGGAGCACTCAATAGCAATGACATTGGTTATTGCAGGGCAATTATCTCTAATTTCAGTGGTAATGCTTATAATATAAAAAATATAGTTGAGAATCAGTGCAAAAAAATTTTGAATTGACTGACTTGCCTAACCTTAAACAAAATTCAGTTAAGGTAGTTTTTAGAACGGGATAGAATATTAAAAATTTATTAGAAAGAGCAAACTATTTACCTTCCCTTTCATAGAAAAAAGGGTACATATAAATGTGATTTTAGGCAGTGTGCTCACATTATCCAGAAAGAAGTTTTGGTTGCCACTAGGAACAAGGTTATAGCTTCCCCATGTTATTCCAATTGTAACCGTTCTGGGTTAGTTTACCTTGTTGTGTATGGTGTATGTCAAAGTTTTTATGTGGGAAAGACAGAGATGCAGCTCAAGTGTAGGATTTATGAGCACATGAATAGCATCAGCAATAAACCAATCATAATGCATTATATAGACACCTTTTGACTTGTCCCAATGCCAAGTATGGCTTTTTTGTTGTAGAAGTGGTGTCCAAGGACCCTAGGGGGGGACCATGGGAATCTTTACTGGCGTATAGGGAAACATCTTGGCAAATTGTCTTACAAGCTAATAAACCCTGCAGCCTCAATGGCAACATCTCCCTAACACCATTATTGAAATTAAGACTGGCCAAATTATGAGTTAACTAGATATTATCTCTATCTAGCATTCAGTACATTTTAAGTAGCTCAGGTATTTACTTGACTTATTTTATTTCATCACAAGAATTGTTTTATATTTTTGTTTATAATCTCAAGAGGTTTACAAACATCAAATAAAATGTTTATTATTGTATAAACAATTTTTTAGTAGCATTTTAAATGCATATTTTCAGTAGCATGTTTTTAGCTTCATGGTCTTTTTAAAAGAAGATTAATCAAATTATTAAATTATTTAACTGATTGTTCAGTTGATAGAGTGTATGGGTATATATTGAGCATGGTATCAATTGATTATATCTGATGGTCTGATATTTTGTGGATGAAAACACTGAATTCACCTTGATTTGCATTTATATCAATAACATTTGGGAGTTTGTACATAGCTACACGTGTGTCTTGCCACTTTATATAGTCCGCTGTTTCTTGGTGTTCTGTGCAGTTTTTGGACTATTGCTCTCCTTTTTCTGTTGAGACCATAAGATCAAAATTTTGAAAGATTGAAACTTCAATAAAAAAAAATAAAAAACATTTTTTTTTTAAATTTAAGCAGGAGGGCAAGCCCCCCTGCACCAACACACCCCTCGATAATTAAATATACCAACTCTGAGATTGCACTACAGTGAAGAGAATGGTAAATTTCCCATTCTGCACTGTACGGCGATCTCCATTTAAAATGTTTGAAGTTTAAAAACTTCAATGTTATGGTCTCAACCATATGAAGTTTGTTTAAAGTTTTGAAACTTTGAGCTTCCAAAGTAGATCTGAACACACACACACAGACACACACACAAACACACAGACACATACAAAGCAAACTCCACATAAAATATTTTTACACACACACATCTGTGTGTGTGTGTGTGTGTGTGTGTGTGTGTGTGTGTGTGTGTGTGTGTGTGTGTGTGTTTATCTGCCATGCCTAGTATTTATATCAATTACTCCCTTCCCAGAGTAATCATTTTTTAACTGGGCAGACTTCTGGTATTTAACTGTGATGTATCTTACACACACACACACACACACACACACACACACACACACACACACACACACACACACACACACACTCACACACACACACACACACACACACACACACACACACACACACACACACACACACACACACACACACACACACACACACACATATACACATTATCCATATGGATGATGAGTGGAAATAGTTATCATTTGTCAGTTGTCTTTCCAAAATTGCTACCTCCATCTCACCCAGAATGACCACCTTCTGACAATGTGCATCTACGATGTTTGTGATCAAATGGGAAAATATTTACCACAGCAAGCAATGTTCTTCAACTTCATTCACATCACACACACATATGTATATGCATATATATATATATATATATATATATATATATATATATATATACATGTATACATATATATATATATATACATGTATACATATATATATATATATATATATGTTAAGTTAAAACATAAGAAGGTGCACCATAGGCCAAAATCTTGACAAAGATGAATTCCCAGTAGGTTGAACACAGGTTTATTAGTATAAAAACACAGGCAAACTGCAGTATGGTAAGCGCTTTCGCGTTATAACAACGCTTCATCAGACATGAAAGCAGCTGGTAAACCATCTGTTTAAATAGGAATGACATACATATCATGTGCTTGCATTGACAAATCAGGACAAAAACAGTATAAAAACAATGCATTCAATATGAAAAACGAATGTCATAAAATCATAAAAACATAAAAACACTTGCTGGTACCATATGGGTCTATTGCTGAAAAATTCTTGTGAAGACTGGTCCATCATGTATGACGGAACAATATTTTTATATATACGAACTACAATCCATTTTAGTGCCTTAGTGGTCTATTGGCTAGAAAAGGTTTAAGAACTAATCTATCATTTAGACCAAATTTATGTGCTTGTAGCTTTAATATCCACTTCCCTTCTCTTTCCTCAACTTTATTTTTGATGTCCCCTAGCCTACCAGTTCTGCCCACCAATTCCAGAACTTGAAACTTAAAAGAATGTGTAGATCCTGATTCTTGCGTGTGTTTTGCTAATGCATTGGTGGTATTACATTTGGCTATGGCATAAATGTGCTCCCTGATTCGTTCACGTAGGGTCCTAGTTGTCATGCCTACGTAAAAAACAGAACATTGCTGACATCTGGCAACGTACACTAAGCAATCAGACTTACAATCAGCATAACCTCTAAAGAAATAATTACGCCCGGTATGAGGGTGTTCAAAACAATCAGTGGTCAATATGTGTCTGCATTGATTACACGTATGACAGGGATGAGTACCTATCTTAGTATGGGATCTGTGAGGTAGTTTGTCGGCCTTATCATAACAAAGCAATCTATTAAGGGAAGACATATTCTTATACGCTACCCTTGGTCTCTCATCAATAAGATTCTTGATCTTGTCATCTGCCATGAGAAGTCTCCAGTTGTTGTGTAATATATTCAACACATGTTTATTTTTGTTAGTATAAGGAATAACCACCCTATGCACATCAGAATTATTCTTAGTCTTGTTAATGGCTGGAAAATCTTTAGGTTTGTTAATCAGGGGAGCTCCTACATCTTTCCTAAGTGTGTCACTCATAGTGATGTTCTCAAAAACATGATCAGGGTTATATCCTCTGGAAATAAAATTCCTGGCAAGTTGGTGCTTATGTTTATTATACACCGGGTCTTGAGATGTTAACTTAGAGACCCTTAAGGTTTGGTTCTTGACAATATTATTGTGAACGTGTCTGGGGTGCATGCTTTGGCGATGGAGAAAGTTGTTTCTCCAGCAGGATTTCCTATAGACCTCTGTCTCAAAACGATTGCTGCCTTTGATAATCTTAACATCTAAAAACTCAATTTCACTAGTAGCTTTGCAGCAGTCAAAAGTAAGAAAACTAGTCGTTCCATTTAAATAATCAATGAACAGCTGCAGTTGCTCCAAACTACCACCCCATATCAAAAAAATATCGTCCACAAAACGATTAAAATATTTAAGATGTTCCTTGTATTCGAATTCAGGATTAAAAATATATAAATCCTCCCACTGTGCCAGAACCAAGTTGGCGTAAGCATTGGCACAAGGTGTGCCCATCGCTACGCCCTTGGTCTGTAAATAATATCTCTCCTCATAACAAAGAACATTGTTTTCAAGAACAATCTCTAGGAGACACATACATCTAGACACTGAATCACTGGACATCTTCTTGCCACACAATAGTGTTCTAACATATTCCATGCCTATGTCATTGGGTATTGATGTGAAAAGTGATCTAACATCAAGAGTGACAAGAAAATCCCCAACATTAAACATGGAATCGCTATAAATAGCTAAGTTCTCCAAAAAATGGGGTGTGTCCTTAAGGATGTAACTGATTCCCATAACAATTGGTTTTAACATCTTGTCCAAATATATTGACAATGGTTCAGTTAACCATCCTCGACTCGAGACAATAGGTCTCAAGGGAGGATTCAACATGTCCTTATGTATTTTCGGTAAGCCTCTGAAGGATGGTACTAGGGGTTTCTCTACTAGCATGTATAAGTACAAATCCCTAGTTAAAACATTGTTCAACATCAAATCATATAGCTCAGTGTGTACACATTTAATGAGATTGTTTAACTCATAATTGGTGATAGAATAGTAAGTATCTTTATCAGCTAGCATATTTTCCATGCCCCTAGAGTAACTGGACTGATTCAAGACAACAATAGCTCCACCTTTGTCAGCTTGTCTGATCGCTATTGAGTCATTGTTCCGCAGGCTCATTAGAGCTTGTCTTTCCTGTAGAGTTAAATTATAAAAATCAGGTTTCACATTCATATCATTATATAAAGCAAACAGATCAGATTCACATGCCTGTTCAAAGGCTTCTAACAAAGGATGAGATTGTGGCATAAAGCTAGAAGGTTTCTTAAACATCATATGAGTCTTAGTTGCTTCAATATCAGTATTATTGGTATCATTATTAAACATTAGTTTCAACGCTAAGTTCCTAGTAAAAAACTTAATGTCAACTATAATATCTGTAAGGTCATTGCAGCCTGCAGGTATAAAACTCAAGCCTCTGTTTAACACAGAGAGCTCATGCTTGTTCAAAACATAGTTTGAAATATTAATAACTAATCCATAGTCTGTGTTACCTTCTTTGTGGGGTGAATTATCTCTTCGGTGTTCTTTCTCTTCCCCGATCTCCCTTGTGGAGTCCAAGTTCTCTTGTCTGTTGGTCTGTAAGGAAGGGGAAAAGAAGGGAACCCTTCCCCTAGACCAAAGACTTCATCTTCAACTGAAATAACAAACGGATCCATAGATAACTGTTTACGTCGGACCTCATGGCCCTTATGAAGAACCGGAGTGTCAAGAAGTTGTGGTGCATCCACTTCAGCGTTTTGGCCCGCATGTACTTGAGCTTGAGTGGTAATCAAACGTTGTGGCGGAATAGCGTTGGTGTCAAAAGATTCCGTTAAAGCCGGTCGTATATCAGGGACAGTTTTATCTCTAAGACCAGGTTGTGGTGCTGCAGCAGCTAAACAAGGTGGTATAACCATCACGGTCGCGTGAGACTCAGAAGGAGGAATCGCACATGTGTGCGCATTCACAGCGGCGCCCGAAGATGACGTTTCCGAATGAGACAGTCTCTTGTCTCTCCGATTGAAGTTTCCCTTTGAATTTAAAGGAATACGCTCGTTCCTAGGATTGAAGCGTGTTTGAGAATGAAAATTCTCACGGGGCCATGAAAAAACTTGACTTCTGTTGAAATCGATGAAGTCCCGTTCCAATTTACGTTTTTTATCTTGTGCAAGCCTCAGATCAAGTGTGGAAATGGTACGTTTCACGTCCTCAGTAAATATAACAAAATCAGCATCTCCTAGTGCTTTCAACAGATCATTCTCAACCCCCTTAACTTCTTCCATCAACTGTTGTACGACTATATTGTAGTGATTAATCAAAATCTTGATATAGGAAAAGCTGGTCTCTAGATTCAGCTTCTGCCATTGGGCTAGAAGCTCAGGGTTAGAGTCACCAAACGTTGGCATTTTAAGTACCCTTAACCCTCTGGGTACAAGTCTAAATTTAAGGCAGGCTTCCATGTGTAAGCTTTGCCATTGAATGTTGCGTATTTTCTGTAACTTATTTTCAAATTTCCTAGTTAACATCAGGATGTCCATGTTGTTTTTAAAAACATTCTCAACTGCTTTAGGATTGTTCAGGTCCGAGGCTGTTAATTTCAAGAGCGGATTCGTATCCATTCGGATCAAAGTCTCCAACATCATGGATTTGTTAGCCAAATTCAGATCAGTATCACTCTGTTCAGAGTGAGCAGCCATGTCCCAGCAAGAAAAATCACCAACAGTCACAAATTTAAAAAAGGAAACTCTTGCTGGGTAAAGCACCTTCAAATAAGAAGAACAGCAAAGTTAAAACATAAGAAGGTGCACCATAGGCCAAAATCTTGACAAAGATGAATTCCCAGTAGGTTGAACACAGGTTTATTAGTATAAAAACACAGGCAAACTGCAGTATGGTAAGCGCTTTCGCGTTATAACAACGCTTCATCAGACATGAAAGCAGCTGGTAAACCATCTGTTTAAATAGGAATGACATACATATCATGTGCTTGCATTGACAAATCAGGACAAAAACAGTATAAAAACAATGCATTCAATATGAAAAACGAATGTCATAAAATCATAAAAACATAAAAACACTTGCTGGTACCATATGGGTCTATTGCTGAAAAATTCTTGTGAAGACTGGTCCATCATGTATGACGGAACAATATTTTTATATATACGAACTACAATCCATTTTAGTGCCTTAGTGGTCTATTGGCTAGAAAAGGGAGATCGGGGAAGAGAAAGAACACCGAAGAGATAATTCACCCCACAAAGAAGGTAACACAGACTATGGATTAGTTATTAATATTTCAAACTATGTTTTGAACAAGCATGAGCTCTCTGTGTTAAACAGAGGCTTGAGTTTTATACCTGCAGGCTGCAATGACCTTACAGATATCATAGTTGACATTAAGTTTTTTACTAGGAACTTAGCGTTGAAACCAATGTTTAATAATGATACCAATAATACTGATATTGATGCAACTAAGACTCATATGATGTTTAAGAAACCTTCCAGCTTTATGCCACAACTTCATCCTCTGTTAGAAGCCTTTGAACAGGCATGTGAATCTGATCTGTTTGCTTTATATAATGATATGAATGTGAAACCTGATTTTTATAATTTAACTCTACAGGAAAGACAAGCTCTAATGAGCCTGCGGAACAATGACTCAATAGCGATCAGACAAGCTGACAAAGGTGGAGCTATTGTTGTCTTGAATCAGTCCAGTTACTCTAGGGGGATGGAAAATATGCTAGCTGATAAAGATACTTACTATTCTATCACTAATTATGAGTTAAACAATCTCATTAAATGTGTACACACTGAGCTATATGATTTGATGTTGAACAATGTTTTAACTAGGGATTTGTACTTATACATGCTAGTAGAGAAACCCCTAGTACCATCCTTCAGAGGCTTACCGAAAATACATAAGGACATGTTGAATCCTCCCTTGAGACCTATTGTCTCGAGTCGAGGATGGTTAACTGAACCATTGTCAATATATTTGGACAAGATGTTAAAACCAATTGTTATGGGAATCAGTTACATCCTTAAGGACACACCCCATTTTTTGGAGAACTTAGCTATTTATAGCGATTCCATGTTTAATGTTGGGGATTTTCTTGTCACTCTTGATGTTAGATCACTTTTCACATCAATACCCAATGACATAGGCATGGAATATGTTAGAACACTATTGTGTGGCAAGAAGATGTCCAGTGATTCAGTGTCTAGATGTATGTGTCTCCTAGAGATTGTTCTTGAAAACAATGTTCTTTGTTATGAGGAGAGATATTATTTACAGACCAAGGGCGTAGCGATGGGCACACCTTGTGCCAATGCTTACGCCAACTTGGTTCTGGCACAGTGGGAGGATTTATATATTTTAATCCTGAATTCGAATACAAGGAACATCTTAAATATTTTAATCGTTTTGTGGACGATATTTTTTTGATATGGGGTGGTAGTTTGGAGCAACTGCAGCTGTTCATTGATTATTTAAATGGAACGACTAGTTTTCTTACTTTTGACTGCTGCAAAGCTACTAGTGAAATTGAGTTTTAGATGTTAAGATTATCAAAGGCAGCAATCGTTTTGAGACAGAGGTCTATAGGAAATCCTGCTGGAGAAACAACTTTCTCCATCGCCAAAGCATGCACCCCAGACACGTTCACAATAATATTGTCAAGAACCAAACCTTAAGGGTCTCTAAGTTAACATCTCAAGACCCGGTGTATAATAAACATAAGCACCAACTTGCCAGGAATTTTATTTCCAGAGGATATAACCCTGATCATGTTTTTGAGAACATCACTATGAGTGACACACTTAGGAAAGATGTAGGAGCTCCCCTGATTAACAAACCTAAAGATTTTCCAGCCATTAACAAGACTAAGAATAATTCTGATGTGCATAGGGTGGTTATTCCTTATACTAACAAAAATAAACATGTGTTGAATATATTACACAACAACTGGAGACTTCTCATGGCAGATGACAAGATCAAGAATCTTATTGATGAGAGACCAAGGGTAGCGTATAAGAATATGTCTTCCCTTAATAGATTGCTTTGTTATGATAAGGCCGACAAACTACCTCACAGATCCCATACTAAGATAGGTACTCATCCCTGTCATACGTGTAATCAATGCAGACACATATTGACCACTGATTGTTTTGAACACCCTCATACCGGGCGTAATTATTTCTTTAGAGGTTATGCTGATTGTAAGTCTGATTGCTTAGTGTACGTTGCCAGATGTCAGCAATGTTCTGTTTTTTACGTAGGCATGACAACTAGGACCCTACGTGAACGAATCAGGGAGCACATTTATGCCATAGCCAAATGTAATACCACCAATGCATTAGCAAAACACACGCAAGAATCAGGATCTACACATTCTTTTAAGTTTCAAGTTCTGGAATTGGTGGGCAGAACTGGTAGGCTAGGGGACATCAAAAATAAAGTTGAGGAAAGAGAAGGGAAGTGGATATTAAAGCTACAAGCACATAAATTTGGTCTAAATGATAGATTAGTTCTTAAACCTTTTCTAGCCAATAGACCACTAAGGCACTAAAATGGATTGTAGTTCGTATATATAAAAATATTGTTCCGTCATACATGATGGACCAGTCTTCACAAGAATTTTTCAGCAATAGACCCATATGGTACCAGCAAGTGTTTTTATGATTTTATGACATTCGTTTTTCATATTGAATGCATTGTTTTTATACTGTTTTTGTCCTGATTTGTCAATGCAAGCACATGATATGTATGTCATTCCTATTTAAACAGATGGTTTACCAGCTGCTTTCATGTCTGATGAAGCGTTGTTATAACGCGAAAGCGCTTACCATACTGCAGTTTGCCTGTGTTTTTATACTAATAAACCTGTGTTCAACCTACTGGGAATTCATCTTTGTCAAGATTTTGGCCTATGGTGCACCTTCTTATGTTTTAACTTTGCTGTTCTTCTTATTTGAAGGTGCTTTACCCAGCAAGAGTTTCCTTTTTTAAATATATATATATATATATACATATATATATATATATATATATATATATATATATATGCACATACATATATATATATATATACATATATATATGCACATATATATATATATATATATACATATATATATGTATAAATATATATATATATATATATATATATATGGTTCTACCTCACATAAACGAAACACCACAACACCGACAACGCAATCACCGACACCACATAACCGACAGTACAAAACATGAAATCCCACATGCCCGACAACGAAATAACCGACGGTACACAAACACGAAACCTCATACACTTCACACACCACAATCAACAACCAAAACACATTCCCGTCCAAAACCACATACACAACACAAGCACACCAAAATCCCTACAAACCCACACTAAACCATACATACACAACTACCTACAACCCTGACCCAAACCCTAACCCTAAGGTCCGTCACTACCGCACACTTACCCGACCCGCTCCCTAACCCTAACTCACTTATCCCGCCCCTAACCCAAACACAATCACTACCGCACACTTACCTGACCAGCTCCCTAACCCTAACTCACTTATCCCGCCCCTAACCCAAACACAATCACTACCGCACACTTACCTGACCCACTCCCTAACCCTAACTCACTTAATCCACCCCTATCCCCACTTACCTTACTCGCACCCTAACGTCCGTCACTACCGCATACTTACACAGCCTTTTCCCATTTCGGCATCCTCGGCGTCGGTGCTTTCATCCGTCGGGTCGGTCTTCTGCTTGTCGATCTTCTAGGTCCCGTCGCGTCGGTCTTCTGCGCTGTCGATCTTCTGGGGCTCGCGATTTCCCTGTCGATGTTCCGGCGTGTCGTTGAAGTGAGGTAGAACCATATATATATATATATGTATACATATATACACAGCACACACACACATAAACACACACACTCACTGCCCTCTCCATGATTAAGTGTCATGATACCATTTCTAAGATTTTAAAAACACTGATAGAATTTAAATGTATCTATAGTTTTCTAATTGCCGGAAATGTAGATATATTAACGGTACTATAAATGCATCTAGCCAAACTAGATGTTAAAAAAGGACCAGCACTGTATATTTAAATTAGGTTTTGAGGAAGAGAAGCCTCCTTCAACTTCTCACATGAAGGGTTATGCCATAGTCACAGTTTTCACAGTTTTGAAATGTCAGAAAGCACTTTCCCCTGCTGTGAGTCAATATGAACTCTGACTTAAAATGTATAGCAGGAGGTGGCTTCTGACATCATGAGTTGGGGGGGCTTTCCTTTCTAAAACAATTTATTTTTATCTTCTGTCTCAGATGTACCCTTCTGTTCCTTTCCTGTTCAATATAATGTGCCTAGGGAAATCAGCTTCAGAAAGAGGTGCTTAGGATGCCTGTGGTACAACTCAGAACTATCACCTTTTAGTTTGTCAAAGGTGTCCAGAGGAAATGAAAAGAGTAAATACATGTTACAGAAATGTGACAATAAACTTGTCTCATATATTTTGAATCCTGTTGTGGAGACTATCCACATGAAGGTCCCTTCGATAAGCAAAAATTCCAAATCCTTTCTAACTGATACAGTGAATGCTCTTATAAATTAAAAGAGAGTGGAGTCATAGTATTCTCTGTGCATTTGTTGAACATCATAGAAAAACACAACAGACACACACACGCATACACACACTCACACACTCATGCGCACGTGTATGGATGTGCAGATACACAGGTGTATGCATAATTATGTACTTACACAGGTATGTACAAGTGCATACTGAAATTAAGTATGAAAATCACTTTATCTGAATGTGCTATATGTTTAAAAATGACCTTTGAGCCTGGCCTTTGTGCCTCTGGCTGAGAAAACTCTTAGAAAATGAAATGCATCAAATGTGAATGAGGATACTTCTAAGAAAACCAGTGCAGTTTTGCTTGTAAATTATCTCACTGATTTATAATTTAAGACCACATGGATAATTTTCATAGGTATCAACAAGGCACATTTTGTAATGATGTCAGTAATTCTTAGCATCTGTGTTTGCATGAAAACAAAATTCCTCTACAGAGTTCTCTCTACAGCTCAGAAACTGCTTCCCTCTGTACCAGAGACATCCAGGCAATATGTGTTTGAAATTTGCAGACTGTACACATGTTCAGAAGTGCAACACAATGATTGTTACCAGTGTGTAGCACAGTGGTTATCACAAGTGTAGTTATCTGACTGTCACAGTTATTGAGGTGCAGGCAGTCTTTGTTTAGCAGTTCTAGTTCATAAAAGTAACATTTTTCAGTTTCACATTATGTGATACTTTATAGAGCCAGCCCTTGTGTTTCATAACTAAAACAGATATTTGTGTCAAATAATTTTGATTTGTGTCAAATAAGCCCTCCCTGTTAGCTGTGACTAAACAAGGCAGATAGAACATGCTTTCCTTTGTGGCAGAATTGCCTATAGTAAAAGCTTCTGATTTTTCTTGATTCTTGAGTCTGATTCATGCAGAAGACATTTTCTATGTGTTATACATAAGTAGTAGTGTTATAGAAAATAACATTAGATTTTTTCAGTACTTCATAAAAATCATACCTTAGAATATCTTGGATGCCATGTGACAGAGCTGGCATTGATAGCAATCTCTTCTCCTGTACGAGCTTGGTTGCTAAAATTTCCTATTGTGACTGATTTGCTGTTACCATCAGGGTATATTGTCCAGTTTACAATATCAAACATTGCTGGTGGATCACCATTCTTATCAAAAAATATCTCTTCACCAAGGCTGGTCTTAAAAGACACTCTCTTCAAGTAGTAAAGAACCTGAAATAAGCAGTCTGATATGTAACCAGAGCACATTACTGCTGTTATTAATGATATCACCACAGTGTGCAGTAAATAGTTTTTCTAGCAAACTAAAAACTCCATTGTTAGTTGTATCGATGACTTATCATGAATGTTTCATATAAAAAAGTGTCCTGCATCTTTTTAAGCTATACTGCATAGCATTTGCAGGATGTTTCTATTCGATCCGTCATGTAAGTTCTGTTTGGGATTCTCCCGGACTTCCTAAATCATAGTGCCTAGGGAACAGTTTCTCATTACTACAGCCACTTTTTAGAGCACTATTAATAATAATAACAATAATAATAATTTTAATAGTCATGAATTGCCACATTATTGTTCTAAACGTGTGTAGAAGTAGGAGAAGAAGGTCATGAAGCTCTTATTAAATATTACCAGTGATCTATGGGCTTCCATGTGACAAGTTATAGAGTGACCAAAGGATCAAGGCCAAGGCCATTAACAAACAGTTATGTGATAAATAAACCATTTGATATACAGCTGGTTAAAAATCCTTGTTTTTATAGTCAGCAACCTGCTGTCTGTGGGACCCTCAGAGCTTGCTTCAGTGAAAATGGTATTCTAGCACCTCTTATTTAAGTGTCGAGCTTGTACCAGTCAGATGATCTTGCATCAAGCAGATTTACTCATTCTGATGACATAATACACAAAAGTTTGCTATGGAAAAAAATTACTAACAAGAACATTCACACTTTGTGGCTGCAGTTATGTTAACCTGGTGATTAAATGGAAACATTACAGCTCCAACATGGTAGTGCAGGGTGTTGGCATGTGAAATGTTTGAGAAGAGACTGCTATTTGTGCTCTTTCTAATGCATCTATATGTAGATCTCTATTAAAATACTTGTACAAAGCTAATATACACTCTAGCAGATAGTTCTTAAACCGGTTTTAATGGGTTAGTCTCCCAGCCCTGTCACCATATTCGTGATATTTCTATTTTATCATAACACGCTCTCTGCATCTTAAACTTGGAAATTGAAGAGTTGAAAAAACAGTAACTGGGTCTGTCTTTTTTTTAAGTATTCCACTATTCTGCTATTCCACAAGGAACTTTGCCTGAGTATGTAATCCTGTAAACACAGCAGAGGACATAGTTTGTAAGAGGGAGAAGGACAGGAAAAAATTAAGGGAGTTTCAAATGGTACTGGAGCCACAATAATTTCTTTAAGTAAAAATATACCTTACATGGTGTTTTGCCTGGGCACAAGTTCTTAGGGAACACAGTTGCCATTACAAAACAGAACTGATTGGTCTCCACAACTCAGCATGATTGGTGATCAGTGAAGCTAACTGCAAGTGCTTAAATGATTTAAAAGACTACTAGCTTGGTGTCTGTTAGCAAATGTAACAAGAAGATGCTATACCTCTTTGCAGAGCAGTAACTAGGCTGAGACAAAGGAGGTAACCATTTCAGACACAGTCTGTCAAGGAAAGTGTCTGCAGTTATAATGGGATGAAAGTGTAGTACTATTAGTTATATAACAAGCTGTGAGTGATATTACAGCTCCTTTAATGAATGCCAATACTGCATTCCCAGCATTCAGTCTGTTAAAAGCTATAGGAAATTAGCAAACCACTTGCTACAGTTACAGTTTAATGAGTGGAAAATCCAGCTAATATTCTGCTTTTTGCTACAGTTTTTTTTTTAAGAAAGATAAAAATGAGTTTATTTATAGTAACATAGTACCTCTTTTGCTCAGGACACTAATCCTCCCTTCTACAAGTTTGATACTTTATGCTTCCTCAGGGGGAGTAAATAAATTAGAAAAAGGTACCCATATAATGGCAGAAAGACTGAGATATTGTTGACAGATGATTGTAATATATCTCATTGCACAGAGCAAGAATATTTTGAGCCTTATGTTTTACTTAACACTCTAAGCCCCATACCTCTGTATCTTGTGTCTGTCTATATTCCCCCCATTGTACCCTACCTCAGTTCCAAAATTTAATTCTCCACTTACTTTCCTATGTGATTATTGGAACAAAGTATTCATTCAGTCCCTATGTTGAAGAAAAGCATTTATTCATTCAGTGCCTCTCTTTTTTCTCTGTCTTTTGTAATCACACATCTTTGCTTACATTGATCAGTTCTGTCAGTTTTCTTCTTTCTGTTATGTGCCTAAAGGAAACATTGTTTCTCTTTGTCATTCATTCTGCTTACTCTTCTCAGCTGACTCCTCATTTTTCAGGGTTACTAGTCCCACCTAAGCCTTCTCTTCTTGACCCATATGAGGAAATTGAGGATGTTGTGACAGATCATGTAACTGCTGGTCAGCACACCCCAACCCCCCCCCATCCAATCCATTGGCTGCCTTGCAAGCTCCACCATGGCTGCCATCAAGAGGTACATGCATGCATGCTTCCATGCATGGACAGCCTCCTAACCAATGCCTGCAGCATGTAGCTCACCAGGCTGTCAGTGCTGTGCTACCTCCCTTACCTTCCCCTGGATGGGTGAAGCAATTTTTGCTACTCACACCCACCCTCCCGTTACAGCCAGCGTCCATGCCGTCAACCAATCACGGTTCATCTGGGGCACATTTACAGCCTTACCCTCTATACCATGGGGTTGGTACTCCCTCTCAGTTTTGGATTTTGCTACTAATCATTTTTGTGGTCTATTTGCTAGTGTCTATGAGCTATACCTTCATTGTCTCTCCCCACCCACTTGTATGTCCTGTCTTTTGACTCTCTGCCTCTTCCTCACACCTTTCTCCATAGCCCTGAGTTGTCTATCCTTGTTCCATTCCCAAAGTTTGTTTACTCCTCCAGTTTACTCACAGTCACCTAATTCACCCTTGGCTACCTCCCCAGCACAATATAATCCTATTTTCCACATTCCTGCATTGTCTCAGAGTTTGTATTTTTATCCGCCCATTCTAAGCCCCGCAGTGATACAATCTCTGGTGGCTAACTGTGCCATAATCCCAGTCATTCATGGGCATGCTTAACACATGCACAGAAGCTTTAGCTGATGCTACATTTCATGCTACATTAATTATATAGCTAATTAATATTTATCTGTTAGCAGACAGCAACATAACATCAGTAGCAGATTATAACACAAGCAATTTGGCAGCTGTCTGGGTCCATAGCTCCATGGAGTTTATGGCCAGTCAACATCATAATTTAATTTTAAAGTTTTGTTATCTTCAGCATTACTACCTCTTTTAATTTATATGCCACACATAACAATAGCTAATAAAATGTGTTGGAAAAGCATCAATGACAGGATACATGTGTATTTTCTATCTGTACTCCCACTGCCTACCACATGCATATGGGTGGTAATGTTATTATTTATTTAGTTAGTTATCATTTATTTCAAAAGAAATGTTAAATCCCACACTATATATTTATGCATTAATAATGCATTAACTCTTGTAAATGGCGTGTAATATTTCACGTATTCACAGTTACCCTTTGGTTATGTTTTGTACATGCAATCTTTGTCAAATGCCTTAATGGCAATATTGTGTATTCTTTGTACATCTAAGTGTATTTCTTACTTGTTGCCTGGTTACAACTTACCACTGTGGCCTGGGTCATGCCTGAAAAAGCCCTTGGACCAGTTCACTTACCCATTTAAATAAGTAAAACAAAAACACATGTGCACGCATACATATACATATATATATACAGATACAGATATATATATATAGATTGATATAGATATATAGACAGACACACACACACATATTTTGTATATACATACTTAAAAATGAAATAATGGATAAATAAATGATCCTTGACAATTCAATGAACAACACCATGACTTTTTACTCATTCCCTTCCTCATGATTCATAAGGAAGGCAAAAAGCAGAACGCCCATTATAAAATATAGTGGATAATTGCAGATGGCTGTAAAGGGTATAGTATGAGGTAAATATATTTTTTAATTCTGACAGACAATGACCTATATCACTGAAATCACTGTCACTAAATAAGGGAACTGCAGACTGGTTGTGGATGAAACAGCAGGTTTACTTAGTTTAAAGGACACATGTCAACTCTCTCTAATTTGTATTCTATTTTAAACTTTATTAACTCCATACAGTACTTTACATTCATGTGCAGTCCAAATGCATGGTCTATCACATCTCAGCAGCAGCTGAATACTTCATTTCCTACTCTTAATATTCTCCCCCTTTTTCCTTCCCACCTTTCCTCAGTCTAGCCAGTTTCAGACATCTTCTCCCCATGTCCAGGAACTTCTAGTGCACTTCCTGCTCCCATATTGTTTTTGTCTCCTTCCAGTTTTCAGTGATGATGGTTATACCTTCAGTACTCAGCAGGCTGCTAATGTTCTTCTTTCAGATGCTGTCCTGTTGCTTTATGCACCAGATACAGAATTCTCAAATATGCTCTTCTTCCTTTTGAAATATGTCTCTTTAAATCTTCACAGCTTACTTCCAGACGTTTTGTGCCCACCCACAGTCCCAGAACATGTGCATCTTCCCTGCTTCATCCCTTTTGACACCACTAGTGGCTACTATCCTCGTTTCTTCCTTTATTTTCCAGCCTCATGGGGTTATATATTATCTGTACAGTATTCTCAGGCTTTGAATTCCTTATCAGTGAAATTTCTGCATGGGCCTAACTGCCTGAATTGACATCTACCAGTATTCTGCTGCTCCCTTCCATCCTTTCTCCCTTCCCCAGTTCTTTTTCATTCTCTTTTATTCGACATTGTCTCTACTTTCCCTTAATGCTATATAGATCTGTTTGGTCCTTTGCCTCCCTAACCTTTTACAGCCATCCTCTTTCCTTTTGCCCTCCCTTCCTGCTTGTTCATTTTTCCTGTTGCACTATTGGTGTTTTTTACAGGTCTCTCATATATCAAGTAGTTCCACTACTGGGCCTCTCTTTTCCTGTATTAACTCCTCCATTGTTTTAAATCTCCCCCAACTATCATTTTTTCAGCATGCCAGATCTTCCTTTATATCACTTCTACTTCTCCTCCAGATTTCTTTATTTTCTTCCCCATCTTTTGCCTCATCATTCTGTTCCCCACAGCTTTTGAGGTTCCCTTTGTCCCACTGTATGTGCCCCAGTTATTTCCATGCGGCTGCATTCATGTCCTTTAGTATTCCTCCATGTTTCCTTCTCCCTTATTCTCTTTTACTGAACCTCATTCTCATCTGTTTCTATCCTGTACAGGACGTTACATGTCAATGCATATATCAGGATATTTGGGAGCACCCAGCTTCCTTTTTCTATTCATTCTCATTTTTGCCTTGATTTTTGCTTTCCCCTAACCTTTACTGATCCCATCCTTTATGTGGTTCTGCATTAGTTGCAGCCTTTTGTCCATCAGACATATTTGCATGTTACTGGTAGGTGAGAATTATTGGAAGTATCAGCATCCTTGCTGCAATAATTCTCCCAAGTAATGTATACCCCCCCCCCAGAAGTATCCCTTACCTTTTTTCCAACTTCATCTAGATTTTTTAACTTATTGTCCACCTTACTTACATTCCCAACACAGAGTCTGGAGAACTCTGCCTCTTTTATATCATCTAGTCCCTCTTCCCCCTTCCCGCTTCCTAATCTTACTACCACTGTCTTTTTGTTGCTGCACCTGAATCCCACCTCATCCTTAAACTTCTCAACTGTCCTCTAACTATTCCCACGGCTGCCCCGACATCCTGTGACATTAACATGCAGCCATCTACATATACCACAAACTGAAATGTTATCTTCTTCTTTTCTTCAAGCATTGCTAGACTGTATCTCACTTCCACTGCCATCTCATCAATCACAGGTATAACAAGGCCTGTGGATAGTGGGTGCCCCTGTCTGGTCCCACTGTATATCCATATTTCCTCAGATACTTCTCCATTTATAGCTATTTCAGATATCGAGTCTTGATATATGGCCTGCATCCAATGTATGAACTTTTTGTCTACCTGTCTTTGCTGCAGTGTCTTCCAAAGGAATTCCCACTTCACCATAACAGATGCCTTTGGCAAGTCAAAAAGAACAATCCTACCTTTCCTGCTTCTCTTCTTCCCTGTACATAAATTCCAGCAAATCCCACCAGTTTTTTCTGCCTTCCTTCCTTCCCCTCACAAAACGTTTTTGCCCTGCTTGTATTGCTTTTGTAATAATTCATTATGTCTTCTGACTAATAATTTTGGGAAAATATTGATCTCTGCATTAATCAAAATAGACAGGGCTATAATTTCCCACTTCCTTCTTTTTTCTTCCCTTTTAGGTATCTTGGTTATCCTAGACATCCTCATGCATTTAGATATTTTGCCCAAATCTGTATTATTTTTATACATTCACTAGGACCTTCCACATCCCCCCCCCCCATTTGTAGAAGTCTAGGGGAAATACATCTGGCCCTCCAGCTTTCCTCTCCTTCATCTTGTATATTGCTTAACTTATCCCTTGTCACCTCTACAGTCAGCTTGTGTCTTTGGTCATCCTGCAGTATATAGCCCACTACACACTTTTCCCAGTTCCATTCTAAGACTCCTGCCCCATCCTATTGTTTGTAAACCTCCCAGTACTATTCCTTGAGTCTTTCACTGATTGGCTCACCCTCCTCTCTTATAGAATGTTTCTGTTACCTTCAACCAGCTTTATGGACATCCCTGGAAAGTGGCTAACTTGTTTTTGCTTGTCTTATTATTTCATTTTTTTTACAGCAAACAAATGGAAATAACCTAAAACATGCCTAAGTATGCTTTCTGATGTTGCTTGTTGCCATTACACACTGTGTGTAGTCTCTTAGTGTTTCTTCATTTCCTGTTATCACAACTCTCTCATGTAATAGATGCATTACAAATGTTCTTCCCGTTAATGATTACTAACTCTCTGTTGTAATTCAATTATCCTGATTTTGCTTCTCCTTGAGTAATTTTTAAGATCATCTATCTTTTCTCCTCAATTTTTAGTGTCTGTTAGTTCCTGTATTCTGTGATTCTGCTCCTGCAGATAAGCCTTTAATTGCTACTTTTTCTTTCTCCACAACTTGCAGTTTCCCTTGTATCCCTTCCACTTCTGTTTGTTGATGTTATATTGTTTGTTTCATGGAGCTCACATCCTGGACTATTGTAATTACCTTGTCAAAGAAAATGCCCGATTGTTCCTCTTTACTTGCAGCTCACTTATCTTTCTTTTTGATTTTTTTTTCTCCTTAGGGGCACTATATTCATCCAAATCTCTGCAGGCTCTCTCCAGAGCTTTGGTTTTGAGCAGGCATCTTGACTGGGCTCTCTAGAACCATCTCATGTCAACTGTCCCTGATTTTGTTACATATTTTCCCTGTGCCTCACAAAATTATTGATTTTTTTTTTGTAAATCCCTGAGTATTAAAGTCAGCCAGTAATTTACTTATTTATTACAGTTTGATATGGACTGGTCAGCGGATCCATTTCAGCCATGATCCATGCACAGTAATGCATTGCAAAAGGTAAACAAATGTACATGGAAGCACACTGCAAGCATTATATTTGATAACATGTATACCACAGGAATGAATGTACAGTCAAATAAGGTTAACAAACTGTGTGAACACAAAAAAAATATTTACAGTATGGATAGAAATACCTGTATACACTTCCAAAACTAGCTATTGTCTCAGAAGCTACTTTTGAACATTTTGCATAAACATTATTTTAATTAAATAAAACATAGCTTTCATCTTTTTGAAAAGAGCAAAATATCACGACCTTTAAAGAACTATCAGTTGACAATTAGATCAAATACATAAAAACTGAGTGCTGTATTTTGTAATAAAAATCAATAAAATCAATTAATCCTTTCTTAATCTTCTACATTTCAAAAAAACATTTAATGATAACAACCCTCATTCAATCTGAATGGTTTGCTTGTAGTCTAAGGTGCCATAAAGACTCCTTTTCTTCACCTTTGATCTTAAAGTCTCCTTCCCTTAAATCTAACAACACATTGTCTAATTAAAAAAGGCATATATACATATATTCAAGCTTATCATCAGTATACTTATGTAACCCACTGTTCATGTTCTTTGACTTAATGTCGTATTGATGCTCTTGAATGTGTTTCTGAAACCATGTGTTGTTATCCCAACATAAAAAGCATCACATTAGGAAATAAAGTAATGCAAACTATGCCACTCGTGTCACAGATAGAACACTGTTTAGCATAAATAACAAGCCTCACAGGTACCACATTGTACATATAGATTTATTTGTTGGTAAAACTAGGCTCAGTTAAAGTTTTAGCCTTTTGTAAATGGTATTTTACGCGGTGGTGGTGCTGCGGTAGCGTTGTCGCCTCACAGCAAGACGTTGTTCCATTCGATTCTCAGAGAGTCTTCTGTGGAGACATGCGTGAATGGGTGTATCTTTGTTGAAGGTTGTGCATTAGGGCCGGCAACTCAGCAAGTAAAAATCAACTGCCAATCATTAGCAGACCGGAGTTCCGCTGTGGCGACCCCTAACTGGGAAAAAGCCAAAAGACACAACAACGACAAGAACAACAGTAAAACTTCATTGGGTCAACCATCTAAACATGATTAAATTCTGGATTTCCTCTTATAATTTTCCAGTTATCCCTTAATACCCTGAGTATAGACCCAGTATCTGCGGACACGTCCATTTTAAACTACTTTCACTCAAATCAGTAATTATTATCAACCATTAATTTTTACAGGAAATAGAACACATTGTCAAGTTATTCAGTGAAAGAGGATATTTGTGTGAATTTCTGTGAATTTTTACAGGAAACTGTTATTAAGAAAAGTGAAAAGTTAGTATTCCCCAGTATTGCTTAAGGGTATGTCTAGCACTGAAAGTAATAATTGTATTAAGTCTGGATAAATATAATTTATTGACCATAGATGATTATTAAGCAGCTGCTGTTTAGCTTCTGAGATTGATCTGTAAGTTATAATATAAGGATTTTGCATTGCTTTGAAGACCAAATGGACAGAATTAGGCAGTAGAAACCTAAATTATTTGGTAGTATAGTAACATTATTGCATCTTCCTTTTATAAGGTTGGAATAGAGTATTTACCTGTGAATTGGATGGATGTGGCAGTAATGTCGTGCATGAATTTCATACTTCTTATCATTCAGAAAATGCATGTTGAACTTATTCCAAAACCTGGTCTCTGACATACTGTTCATCTTTACCCGATTTTGCATAACATTTTTTTTTGGCTTTTCCTTACAATATTTTTGATGTTCTGGTAAGTCAATTAAAGTTTACAGTTACAAGGGAATGCCGGGTATTGGAGTCCCATACTTTTTATTGTTCAGAAAATACTTGTTGATGTAAAATCTGTTGCTCTATTAACTGTTTGGGTGAATTACAGTAATATTCAAAAAAACATTCCCTTAATTTTGGGCCTTTGCTTTCCTATTATTTTTGTTTTTGTCCAGTGTTCTTGAGTAAAGAATTTATGGTCCTGGTTTTGGATGTTTGTCCTCCCATTATTTTTGACTTTGCTCAGAACTCTGGTTTACATGATCCACACCTCTCAGCCTCTTAGAGCAAAAAATTTGGATTGCTCTTACAAACTTAGAAAGTTATCAGTGAACCCAGACTTCTCACAAAACAGATAGTTTAAATAGCTCACTGATAAAATAAGTGTCACGTCCCAACAGTCCATATTCAGCATAAATCTCTCTATTTTTCACCAATGTTAAGTGTTTTCATCTACTGGTCCACAGATTTCATCAGAACATGTACCCATTCCTAGTCATCCATTTAAATTGTGAGTATTTAAATGGATGACTAGGAATAGGTACATGTTCTGATGAAATCTACGGAATAGTAGATGAAAGCGCTTAACATTGGTGAAAAATAAAGAGATTTATGCTGAATACGGACTGTTGGGACGTGACACTTATTTTATCAGTGAGTTATTTTAACTGTTTTGTGACAAACTTAGAAGGTTGATAGAATAATAGGTTTTGTATTAGCATGTATTTTCTGAAAGATGTGGAGTCTTAAACTCAAATGTTTGTCATTATTTAATGACTTCAATCCTCAGTTATTTGCCAGAAAAGTGCAGATTTTAGGAGGAACACACCAAAAATAAAAGAAAAAGTCTGGACATGCTGTGAAATCTGTACAGTTGAGAGGTATGTTTAAATATGACCGTATTTGTGTAAAATAAGTTGGAATATTTACTTTGTCTGCTGTTTACATGTGAAACAGTCCTTGCTTTGCCTTATGTTTTTGGTCCGTGCCTAATGAAATCATTGCTTCCTGGCAAGTCATTGAAGATTGCAGTCACCAAATGGGGGAAGGGAGCTGAATGCTAATTAAAACAACTTATCCTCTTGTTGTTTGCTCATTTTAAATTCTAGCTTTAGAGGATTATTGTGTGTTTGTATGAAATACATCAGAATATTTACTTTTTGGTGATTGTGCAAAACAAAGTTGAAACTATCCATGATTTCACAGAATGTCCCAGAGTTTGTCTAATATTTTGGTCAATGTCTCATAAAATGTATGATTTTTTGGCAAACCATTGAGGATTGCAGTTGCTAAATAGAGCGGTACTGGTTGTGGATAAAAACAGATTCTCTTCTTGTTACCTGCTGCTTTTAGAGTCTGATTTTACTGGACTAGTATACAATTTGTATGAAATATTTACTCTCTGGTAACTGTTTGGGTCAGACAACACAAGAACCATCCCTCATTTCACAGAGTGTCTCTGATTGCCTCATATATTTGGTGTATTCCATACACATTTCTGACTTTTCTGATAAATCATTGGAAATTAAAGTCACTACATGATGACAGGCATTTTGACTTTTCAAACTTTATATCCTTTGGTAAATGCATACATGTGCGGAAATACAGTCATGTACTGAATCATGTTAGAGTGATGAATGCTTCAGTGGCTCTATTTGCTAATGCGCAGGTAGGGAACATATAAAAAAACATAGTTTCAATTCCCTTGAGGCCTATTTTTCTCCATATAGTCATAGAGCTACTGAGGGGCAATCTCTGTGTCATGGACAAAGTCTCATCATACCCTATCTTGTCAGACAGACTGCACATTGTCAAGCCCAAATGGGGATAAACACCTAAAGATGTCAATCTCTTTTATAACATAAACAGAACATGCTGGAGGGATAGATGTGTATATTAAAGAATGGCACTTCTTTGAAATCATCTTCCTTTTTCACATAAAGCAAAGTACTTATCTTACACCTATTCAACCAAAATCTGGATGAATGGATTGGTAAACATAAATACACCCCGATTTAGCACTCTTATCCCTCATCAGTTTGGGCAATATGTAAATCCTTTGCTCATCTCTGGGTTATTCACACTTAAAATATAAGGGTAAAAACTTAAACTTCATGAGAATGTATGGTAAGCTTTTAAATATCCTCATAGCCAGACAGCATCTATGAGGATATGAACAGTTGAAGGATTACCTGTGATTAATGTTTTAGTAGTTTTATGTTGATACAATGTAAGTTTTTTTTTTTTTGTTAACAACTGTTTTTGAACTGACAATAACATTAAATCTGAAGTCTCTGAGTCCAAACTGTTTAAACCTGTGATGCCAATCAAACTTGTGGAAAGCCAGTTCTTCAAGAGTTTGGCATCTTGACCTCTGTATTTTTAAATTGACAGATAACAAATCCTAGGATTTAAGGATTTTTATTTTTAGCATGGCAAGCCCCTCTCTGCACCCCCTATGTGCCATTGGTAATTATGCATATCTGCTTCATGACTGAATTATCATAAAGAGAATATTCTTACTCTCTATATCTAAGATTGCAGGACTACTTCTCTCCATCTGTGGTAGTAATGCTTAGCTACAGATTGTGACACTTGAGTGAAACCTGAGTAACAAACCCCTGCTAGTACAATTTCAAATTGTGCACCATCACCAACTCCTTTTGTTTTTTTAATGTCTCCTTTCTTTAATGTTTGTGTGACCATGAAGTTGGTATAGGTATAAGGGTGCAGTTATGGGGGGTGTTTGCCTCCCACATTGGGGTGTAGAAGAGCTTGCTTCTCTGTGAAAAACATTTATTTTGCGATCTTTATAGGGCTGAGTTTCCAGTGAGTTGAACTTGTTGAGCTGAATCCATATAATTTTGGAATGTGGTAACTCATAGATGAAGCTTTTTTTCTAGTATTTTAACAAATTGTCTTCAAGAAGTAAAACCATTAGAATTATTTTAACACCTTAGCAAAGTCTCAATATTTCTAAACAGTAATAGCAATGCCTTCGTGAACAAAAGTTAGTTTCCTTATTTCTTCTTTAATTGGTGGTTGCTTGGTGATATTTTTATCAAATGTTGGAAAATGTGTTTCTGTACAGATCTATAAATTTACCATTTTGGTCCTTCTAGGATGTTTCCTTAAATACTAGGGATAAAATATTTAAAAAAATGTTTGCAACAATGCAACATACTTTGGTCCAAAGTATGGCAAATATGCATATAAATTCTGACATGGCATTTAATCTTGAGGTAAATCCATGCTGCTTAGAGTTCTAAGCCTACTAGCTTACTCATGCTCCACATTTTATTTTCTTCAGAAGTGATTCCATGCTTTTTATGCCACCTACGTTAAACTGGAAATCCAGTTCATTCCTGTCTATTTCACAATCTTTGGAAGTAAAATGAACTCTATAAGTGCTTCTGCCTGTCTTCAAATACTGTATTCCCAAGATTTGTTAATTTGTAGAAGAGGTGCTCACCAATATTACCAGGTCCCTTCTCTGTAATTTGAGAGTTAGAAAATGAATTCTATAAGACCACAGGGAAGCAGACAATCCTTTCTTCAGTTTGGACCTTTGCTATGCAGATTGTCTTTGTGATACCTTTTGTTTAAAGCAGAACTGCACACTGGTCTCTTTTTGTATTTTCTTGTGCTACGTGGGTGCTATATTTCTTTCTGAACTTTGGTGCTACCTCAAATGAGAATCAAACTGTTTATTTTTCATTTCTTTATTAATTTCACACAATGCTAAACTGCATATATGAGGCCATTTTTCTGTCTTGCATGTAATGGCACCATGGAAGTGTAAATATGTCACAGTGCTCACTCTACCTAATGCACTGATAAGAGCAGAGGCTTATCCTTTATTGATGTCCCAGATCGTCGTTTACTGTAAGCCTTGAATAAGGTAGAAATCTCTGTAAATCCTTGTGAAGAGAAAACAGGGTAAATCTTATACCATGTTCTTTCCCCTTAACAGGCTCTACTAGTGACTCAATATCATGTTCAAACCTAGAACAGAGGCAGCATAAACAGACACCCGCTTCTGTGTCCTGAACTGTTATAAAGTAGCATTAAGAAATGTATAAAGGAATAAAATCCTCTATCAGGTGAAGAAAAGTGTTAGAAAAGGAGACAATGACCATGGCTTAAAACATAGCACAGCATTATGAGAGGCGATACTTGAGAAAGAAGGCATACAGAAAGGTGAGAACTGGAGGACAGGATGAGAAAAAAGTTCCATCAGGAAGACACAGACTAAACACAGTTTATGTCCTCTGACAAACCAAGGCACATTTAAAGAAGGAAATAGACATTGATCATAGGGATCTGGACTATGCAAAATAAATTATTCACATATGTTAGGGGACATAAAAGAAATTGATAAAGTACTTTGACATGAAAGAGTTTGTATGGGAGGAATGAAACATTTCTATGGGGCAGAAATGTTAAATACATACTTCATGTCTGTATTTACACAGTAATAACAAAGCAGGGAGCCATCTTGGAAAGATCCAGCTTGAATGGAAGTGACTGACAAATCAGAGTGTGACTACCAAAAACACAGAAATGGAACTTGAGTATCTTCTCTGAGATAAGGGTAAACGTCACCACATTTTATGTCTTAGGCTGCTAATGTTTTGCATAAATGGTCTTTTAAGCCTTTTGCACAGTACCACATGCTTTCAACTCTGTTGCTTTTCACAATCTTGTTTCTGTCCCACTACTGCAATATTAACAGAATATGCAGCCATTCAATGTGCCTAAATGTGATTTAATTCTAAACTCGTCTTTCATTTGCAAATTATAATTCTGAGTTATCGCCATAATCTGTAACCTAGCTCTTGGAGACGGGCTTCTCTTATGTCTCACATGCCACAGCTTTGTTTTATTTCTTATTTTTGTTATACTTCAGGTTGTATTTCCTGCTGCTGGTTTTGATCCTAACAACGACTACACTTTTCTATGTTATCCTTCATTATCAGTGGGTGGATCTGATACTACCTAATGCTGCATCCATTTTGGGTGCATAATGCAGCTCTCATATAAAAAGATTTTTTTGTTTGTTTATTTCAGCATTGAATTTATACACCATGGAATGCTTTACTTCCAAAGTACCACTGTGGTAAACAAGTGCCTGGATTAGCAGGACAACATGTACAAAACTAAACTTTTCTCTGAAACTGAACTTGCTAGATGTATGTAGTCATATGTGAATTACACTGTTTATAATTTAACAAAAAGACCAGAGACTGAGACTTGTAATGAACTTCATTATAAAGTCCTGGCTTTCTTTGATGTCCTCAGTCTCTCATTATAATCTCTTTGACTGATCAAAAAGTCATTTAACTTGAAAGCATCATTTGGATATCCTGAAATGCAGGGATTATGCCTATTGGATATGCCTGGTTAAAAAACTAATAAAATGCCTTACTTTCTAGACAAATAATGCCCTTCATGTTCATTCATTCTGTTTTGTTATATTTCCTGTTCCATGAATGGCATTATCTTGAATGTAGTAGAGACTGTCTTTCTTCTTACTAAGCACATCACTGTATAAAAAGCTAATCACCTCCAATCTAAAGACATTTGGCATCATATGACATCACAGTATCGATGTTAGTAACAGTTGGTCAGTAACGTTATTTTCATTTGGCATGCTGTGCCATCCACAGAATCATTTCACTACTGCTAGCCTTCCTTGATGCAAGCATGATTTTTACAAATATTTATCCTTTCACTCAAGTATGTTACTTTTATGTGCTCTGAGGTCTTTCCAGAACTTGCACCAACATTACAGCTGCAAAGGTCAGTGAAAGGTGTACCAACATTACAGCTGCAAAGGTCAGTGAAAGGTTTATATATGAAAAAGTTCCTGATTTATCTCTGCAGTCACTCTGCACAGTGTAGATTTAATTGCTATCTCAGTGATGCTGTGTGGTAGAGATGTTGACATTTTGCTGTGCATTTATTTTGTTTTCTCCCCAGAGAATTTGTTTATGACTCAGCAGGAGGTGTAGCTATTTACTACAACATTTTGACTTCATTGAATATATTGATCACTTTGTGCTGAGGAAGCTACTGACTGTGCCTGGTTCTATAGACCTTATTTAAATTATCTGCTGATTTATTTATTTCATTATATTCTGCCAGCTGGTTTAGACCCAACTGAGCCGAAGGCTTTACAGATGCAATTTACGGAGAAAATTTAAGCAGTATAAACCCATCATGTCTTTGAGATATAGAAGAAAATTAGAATGCTAAGGGAAAATCCACATGAACATGGAGAGCATATATATAAAGTCTACCCAGACCCGGGATCCAGAACTGAAGGATAGAACTGTGAGACAGCAGTGCTTCCAGTAGGCGTATGAGCTACCCCATGCAATTTGATGCAGATAAAACTACAACAGGTGTGGATACTGTGGAGATACAGAATACTGTGAATTTTTTTGACAAGAGCATACTTGATTCAACCTGTCTCATATAACAATATAATGACCTATGACTGAAACTGGAAACCAGGCTAGAAGGATCCAAAGTTGTTTGCAGTCTTCACTAAAGATATTCCACAAGAAAAAAAAGAAATATTTATCAGCACAAATAATGCACTAAAGTCTTGGAAAATGAACACAGACATGGACGTAATACAAGAAGTTTTTTTATGTAGATCTGAGATCTGGTGACTGGAAACACAGTGATCCAGCAGTTAATACTGCTACTTCATGACTCTTCATTTTGCAAAGGGCCATTGAAATTTGTGGGCTCTCCATGGGTCCATGTGGATTTTCAATAGCCACTACAGTAGGAGAGCTGGCAATCCTTTTCATTGCTAGTAGGTGTGTGGGTAGTGTATATGTGAGTATGTGCATGCATTCTGCAATGGACTGGTGTCCCATTCAGGGCTGGTTCTCTACCTTAAGTACATTGCTTTTTAGGATAAGTTTCAACTATACTGCCACCTGGTGTAAGATAAAGACAATGTTGTTGTCTTTTGGCTTTTCCCGGTTAGGGGCCACCACAGCGGAACTCTGGTCCGCTAATGATTGGCAGTAGATTTTCACGGTGCCGAGTTGCCAGCTCGACACCCAGCCTTCAACGAAGGCACGCCCAATCATGCATGTCTTTCGGAATGCCACTTAACCCACGGGGAGGACATGCCGACTCCACACAGAAGGCACTCCCTGCACACTAGCTAAGAATCGAATGGGAGAACCTCTTGCTGTGAAGCAACAACGCTACTGCTGCACCACCGCAGATCATAAGATAAAGACAATATTTATGAATAAACAAATTTTTGCAATAAATAAATTAATGCATGAATGAATGAAGACTATGGAATTATCAATGTCAGATTTTTAGTTGTGTCCTTCAAGAATGAGAATCCTAAAAGTCATTCCCAGAGGAGCAGTTTGCAACTGACTAGAATTCCCAAAGAGTAGAAGGCCTTACAATGATTACATTTTTAAGTAATTACCAGTCTTAGTTTCTTGGACTCAGCGTATCAGCTGTATATGTTCTAGAGAGAGGCCTACTGGGTTGGCTAATGTGCAGTAAATAATCTACTAAAACAAATATTGATCAAGTTTCTGAACTTTCAAGTGAAATCACGCACCTGGTTGGTTGCTACACCAGTGCTTTTTAGCAATCTTACATATATCTTATTTATTACTAGTACAGGTTAATGGAAAATGCATGTGCCTATCTCTAATTCCTTGTGTACTATCACTCCCTCAATGGAAATATGCTTAAGACAGCATACATGATGTAAATGTTGCAATGTGCAGTAATACTGGTTCACATTTACAAGTGTCTATAATTTACATTTATTGAACAGTTATTTCTCCTACATGTTGCACATATGAATTTCTTAGAACCATGTAATGAGACATACTACCAGTCTCATCGGTCATCTTTTGACTGAAACAGACATTTGCAGGATTTTGGTTTAATTATTTATTTGTTTGTTTGCTTAATTATTTATGTTTTGATTGCCAGGTTATCTAACTGGGCAAGGACCATTTGCAGTGAAGGTCTGTGAAAAAATTCTAAATGTATTAAGGTTATATAACAAGAGTGCTTTAGGGCATCACATTTTATAGATTTAGTTTGTGTGTTTGTTGTTTGTTTGTTTGTTTGTTTGTTTTTACCAGGTAAATGGGAGATATGATGACCATTTTCAGCCATGATCTGAGCCAGAGGCAAGGACATAACAGAATCATGTTAGCAAACACAATTTCTAGGATTAGTTAACTCTAACTACAAACTTTACTTTCTCCAATGTGGTTATGAACAAAGGCAGAGACATTATTCTGAGCTATACATGAACAAAAAACAAAGGGGTTACAATTCTGAGATCCATGGTAAGTAAACTTAGACACCCACAAAGTGCCTGCAGAGGAAATAATAAATCTTAACACAGAAGCCTGTTTAAGAAATGGTTGTTAGCTAACCACTGTCTGTGAAACATTTATATTCTTACACAACAGTTAGGTATTCCTTTAATTTAGTGTGGAATAGATAAAAGAGTTTTGTTTCTGACTTCAGACAGAAACTGATTTCAGTAGTTTTGGATAGTGATTTTTATCTTATAATAAGGCTAAAGAATGGCTTCATAAGAGTGGCTCCTGGGATGGGATGGGATGTAAGTAGATATTTTTACTACTATTCTACTGTGAAATGTTGACAATATTCCATTAATTTAATGTAAGGATAGGAAGTTAAAAGGAACAGTGCTCTCCCACTAAGTAACAAGAAACAGTAATGCTCCCTGTTTTAATTAGCACTAGGTAATCTCCCAACTTGGTTATGCCTCTGAGATGTGGCTCCCTGTTATAAATAGCACTAGGTAATCTCCCTACATGGTTATGCCTCTGAGGTGTGGCTCCCTGTTATAATCAGCACTAGGTAGTCTCCCTACTTGGCTATGCATCTGAGGTGTAGGTCCCTGTTGTAATTAGCACTAGGTAATCTCCCTACTTGGTTATGCCCCTGAGGTGTAGCTCCCTGTTATAATTTGCACTAGGTAAACTCCCTACTTGGCTATGCTTCTGAGGTATGGACAATGTCAATTTCAGTGCTCTCGCATAAAGGTGGTCCCTCTAATGTCACTGGCAATTACAGCCTATTAGTCTCACAAATATTATTGCAAGGCTATGGGGCACAATACAGCTGAACTGATAAGCAGTGGTACAGGTGACCTTATATGACTAGATACACACTAGTTTGATGTTACAAAAGGCAGATCATGGCTCCTCAGGCTGGTTGAGTTCTTTATGGATAAGGGGTATACAGTTCACCCTGCTTATTTGAACCTTGACAAGGATTTTGATGCTATCCCTCATGCCAGTATTACTCAAACTCTCCCAGTTCAACATTAACCCACACATAGTTTACTGGATTGGGAATTGGCTGTCTGACAGAACCCATAGTGGTAAGGTTGGGGGTATTTGCTCAAAATAGAAAGGTGGTATCAGTTGTGTTCCTCAGGACTCTGTCTTGGGACCCCTCATCCTTGTTACACATTTGTGTGACATAAAAGCTGACATCAAAAGATTAAGGTTAACCAAGTTTGCCTATGAATGCAAACTGGAGGTGCTTATCAAATCGCAGTCTGATACTCAAATTCTGCAGCAAAAGCAGGACCACACAAATGGTTGTTGTATTAAGCATGGGCTATCCTTGACACCAAGAAATGCAGCATGATTTCCATTGTTATATCTAGCATCACTCCTGCTCATCATACAGGTAATATTCCACCTAAAGCCAACACAGTCACTGGGAAAATCAGTGGGGATGTTGATAACAGGCTCTCGTTTGACCACAATGTTTCTGTGGTGATAAGGAAAGCTTTCAGCCTTGCACAACTTTTCCTTTATGGTGTCTCATCAAGGTCCAAAGAACTTTTTAGTTCCACTTTATTTATCCCTTATTAAGCCCATCATTAAAATAGCACAACCCTTGGCAAATACCTCACTTAGCAGTTAAACCAGCTTGAGAGATCTCAGTGTTTCCTTACCAAAAAGGTCGTGGTATCCTTACCACCACTGATAGACTAAAAGTCCTGTCTTTCTACCGAGTGTCATCCAGACTGCTAAAGGGTGACCTTTGCTTAGCCTATAGTGCTAGTAATGACCCAACACTCTTTGAACTCCTTCACCTACATAGAACCAATGGTAAAACAAATACCTTTTAGAGACCTAAACCTGTACTACCACATCAGCAACACCAGATGGCATGATAGATATCTAACCCAAAGTATACACCATTTCTGAACTAGATTGCCCTTACATCTCAGAAGAACCTTTACTAGCATTCTGGATGACTGAATGGGTGACTGAAAATTTTCACTGAGTATATATAAAGAAAGTTTACTTATTAGGGGACATTATTAGTCTCCCAGAATATTTGGTGATGTGACTTAGCTACACAATGGACATCGTTAGCCATAAGCTTAGTAATAATCTATGCAAGACAGAAGAACTAACAAATATTATATAATGCAGTCAAAAGTGTACCGGTATTCCAGGAGAAGATCAACTATACTTCTGCCAGAGCATATTCACGTTTAAAGATAAGCAGATTAATACTTAAGGCTTTACTGGATTCAGTTGGAAGTGCATTGACATGTCTGAGCTTGTTAACAATGCTGCACACAGCAGTTTCCATGTAAAACCTAAAGGAAAAGGACTGGTGAATCCAATCACCAGGGTATCTGTGAGGCAAAGCCTGTCCAGCAGAGATTTTAAAGTTACTTAAGTACTTGAATAGGGCAACATCCTTGAATTTCTGCAAAGTAATAGAAGGCATTATACTTCTTGGGACTGATAGCTAGCCTACTTTGACTAAATTAATAGCACAGACTACAGACATCCATCTGTAGGTCCTGTCTGTTTTTAAGACAAACCAATTATCAGGACACATGGTTACATTCCATTTTTGGCGGATATTTATAAAGATCATTTAAGAAAAGAGAATTGACCAGAGGACCAAGCTACTGGGAACATCAGATAGTGAGAATATCAATATCCAAGGCCGAATGGCATCAGTGATAGAGCACTGAAGCCATTTCAAAATTTTCCTCATCAAATTGTATTTTCTAAGGTTAGTTTGGGATTAAGAAAATCATCAGTTGACTTGAACACTGCTGTCATATCTCCAAAAATAACTCCAGCAAGTACCCTTTATCCAATTTACTGTAGATTATGTCATGACACAATGTATAGCAGTCAAAATACTGACGATTTCCAAAACCCATGCAGCCCATTTGTCAGAAAACACTTATTTAAGCACTTGGGTACATACAGTCCTTTAAAAACAACTAGTTATTGAGGGCGGTGAGGTAATATCACAGAAGTAAATACCAAGGAGACCCTACGGGGTAGACAAATAGCATCATGTTTCAAAGGAAAAGGAAGCATAACAGTTTGTTCATTTATTTATTCATTTATTACCATTTGTTGACCAGGTAGGTGGGCTGGTATATATTAGTAAAAACCTATGAACCTATCCAGCCTATAAGGTGATGTCAGCTTCAGGAGGCAGGGACAAGTACGACTAACAAAAATACTGTGAGATGCAGAAAAATGGTACCTGCCTGCTTTGCCACTTTCAGTCACAACACAGGCTCACATGAAGCACAGAAAATATCCATTCAGTGTATTTGCAGGTGGGAGTACAGTGTAGCACAGACAGAACAATTATAGAAAGAAGCACTTCAGTAAAGATTTAACAATTAATAAACAGCAAAAGAAATGTACAGCATTAACTACTCTACAATATTTACATAATTGTTATAGTTATTTGTATTATTAATGCAGAAATAGTGCTGAGTATTATCGCTGAAACATTTGCAGGTAGTTTCATTGGTGGCGTGCCTGTGCAGAGATTTTTTTGAAGTCTTTAGTTGGTGAGGATACATTCATTTCTTTTGGCAGATGATTCCAGGCTGCAGGACTGAGTCAAGATAAAGTTTTTTGCCCATTTTATTTTAAAAAGGAAGTTAGAGCAGTGTAATGTTGTCTTCTTAGCTACATCTTAAAGAGTATACTTGTTCCTTAAATTGCTATTTTGAGTTTAAATGTGGGCAGTATCCTTAGTTTGTATATTTTAATTCATAAGCAACTAAATAGAAAAGGTGCCCAATCAAAGGCTACTTTGACTAAATCCATGAAAGACACTATAGAAGTCTATTTGTACATCTTTTTGCATCCAGTGGAGTTATTTTATGAGGTTGCAGTGATGTGTGAGATGATCATCCAGTAAAGCAAATCTGAATATCTTGTTTTAACAATCTGAATGTTATGTGCATAGTGGGCAGAGTCTATGGCTAGGAACAGCACCCATATTCAGTTTAGGTAGGAGAACATTTTTAACAATGGCTGTACTGGCTGCTGGGGAAAGTAAATGCAAGATTTTGTTGCAGAGTTGAATTACAAAAAGCACGTTGTTTGTAGTATCTTCCATATGGAGTGTGAATGTCAGTCGGGGTCAAATATTGAGCCTAAGTAGTTATATTCTGTAACATTACGAATACTGCTGCTTTCAGGGTCACCAAATAAGATGTTCAGAGGGTTAGCTGCTTTCTGGGAGCAGGCTAATAATATAACATACCAATAGTTTTTAAAAGATTTAGCCTAAGTTTGTTGTTAGTTGCCCACTGACATAGTTTTACAAAACTAGTTTGCTGCTGGCCTCGCAAGGCTGCATGTGATTTATTACACTGGAGGACTAATGCATCATCTGCATATAAAATAAGATCTAGGCCAAGAAGGTCCTCAGTAATGCCATTAATGTTGTTTGTCTTTTCGGTTTTTCCTGGTTAGGGGTCGCCACAGCGGAACTCTGGTCTGCTAATGATTAGCAGTAGATTTTTTTATGGTGCCGAGTTGCCAGCCTGACGCCCAACCTTCAGCGAAGGCATGCCCATTCACGCATGTCTTTCAGAGGCCACTCGACCACAGGGAGGACATGCAGACTCCACACAGAAGGCACTCCAGCCATGAATCGAACAGGAGAACCTGTTGCTGTGAGGCAACAACACTACCACCCTACCACAGCAGCTTCAGTAATGCCATTAAATAAAAGTGAAAAAAGAAGGGGCCCCTATCATGCATCACTGAGGAACTCCATTACTGAAGGTATCTTTTACAAAGTATTGATCCAATGCATAAATCTGAAAGGTGTGGTCCATAAAATAAGATAAGTTTTAAACCAAGCACTAGTATTTAGTAATTAGTATATTATAAGTATTAAAAGAGGTATGACTGGGGTAAAGAAGGACGTAGTGGAATGAATCAATTAATAACTAATCGAGTGAAGAAGAGATTTAGGGGAAGGGAAAGGGAAGCATACAAATCATACTGCTTCATTTAGAATTGCATTAGAATATAAGGATAGTCAGGAGAGGAAATAAGTTATAGGGGCTGATATCCAGTGAGGCTGTAACTAAGGGAGAGTTATGTAGTAACATAAAGGGTGTGTCTGCAACAGTCTCCCAGATTTAAGCTTAAAGTTCAAATGCGTGCTCATGTTTCAGTGAGTCGATTTGGCTATTAACAGCCTTGTGTTACAAACATGAATCACTGAAGTGATGATGTCGATGACTGATATACTGTGCAAAATGTACTCAGTCACCTACAGGTTACTGAGAGGCCTAGCATATAAAGCATCCTTGGATCCAGCTCTGATGGATCTCTTGCACATCTGCAAGGCAAACATCAGAAACACTGTCAACATAAATAGAACCTGCTGGAGGGAACAATATGTGTTTTTCAAAGGATCCCCGTGCTATGAAATAACCTCTCCACCTACTTGAAGCAGAGTTTGCTCCTAACCCTGTTCAAAAGAAACATGATCACTGGATGGGAAATTGCAAATTCTCCCATGGCCTGGCCCCCGTTTCTCTAATGGACAGAGGTCAACTGTAAGCAAATTAATCCCCAACTAACATACTCTCCACACACATAACCCTTAGCTACCTCCTTGCTAACATACCCAACCATATAGGCATCCAAGGATCTCTGGGACAAAACCATGTAAGGTTGCATGGCTACGCTTGTAAAGACACTGGTGGTCATCAACCTAGTATGAACCTATGAATCTATGAACCTATATACACTATACACAAACATATTGACAATTTAACGTCTCCAGCTTAAGACATCAGAAACACAGGACAGTTGATTACAGTAAGGAATTTGTTGAAATGTATTTTAAGAAGCCTATAATAAATGAACAGTAAACAATGAGCTTACTGTAATACTGGACTCTCCAATGGTCAACATCTTTTACCCACTTCGGCTTCACTGCCATTGGTAAATCACACCAGCTTGGGTAAATTTTGCATTACGCATTCTTTACTGCCCTGCTATAGAATTCTGTCAGTAAATCATGTATAAATAGATGTGACCTTTGCACTATTTGACTGTTGAATACTCCAGTCATTAGTAAATTCCTTTATAACTCCTGATGAAACATTCATCACTCAGGTAAGAAATCACTTAAAGTTTGCTTCGCACTAGTATGGAGGGATAGAGACTGAACTACAATCCAAGTGACCCAGGTTCGATTAGCAGCTCAGATACCTGATGCTGCATCTGTAAAGATAAGCGTGCCTATCCTAGATTGGAGGAGATATGGACTGGAATGGTGTTAGGCTGCAGCATCTAAATGCATTCCCTGCTGGAAGACCAGGATGGAGTCAATGGATGGGACCCAGTGCAGGGTCAGGCACTGCCAGTGATTGTAGTCCAAGACTGCTGCGTGATAGAAATCTTGATTTTACTCAAACAAAAATGCTCTCATAACCAAGATGCAAGCTAGAACAAAAATTATCATGTGGTTACCTAGATGATGTCTCCTCTGGACAACTCTTGCCTTAGGGCATCTGAGGAAATAATCCTAACCCCTAAGAAAGGAATGTGAAAATGCTCAATGTTGGCAGGGAGAGGTGGAAAAAAACACTTAAAAAGTCACGTAAAGTTTTCTTCATCCACTAAATGGAAGCAGAACACCCATTGCAACACATACTACAACTCTCGGATGTGCAGGTGTAACAGTTACAAGTGAGTTGTGAGCAAGAAACTTCCAATACTTCTTTCCATAAGTCTAGTTACATACATCATTGATTATTTGAGTCAAGCAAACACAAAGTATAAAATAATAATCAAATAACAAATGAGTAAATGCAACAACTTTTTAAACCTGAAAATGCAACTGCACAGGATCTGTACTCATACAATTCTGAAAAAAAAAGAAAAACTCATTTAATTCAATTAATATGGTACAATGACAGTAACATCTGGTATTGGCATTAGGGTTACAGTATGTTTTGCTGCCTCAGGATCTTATTGTTTGATGCCTTCGGCTTCATCCTTAGTGCAGGCATGCCCATTCTAAATCCCACATTTCTTCCTTATCCATATATAGAGGATTATGATCATGTCTCCAGTCATAACCATATTATTATGTGTTCAAAACATGGCTGTTAAGAAATTCATCTCATGATTGAAGATTGAGAGGTGAATCTTGGCACCCATATCAAGAACACGGGTCTATATTAGAACACCAAACTTACAAAATTTCAAGTGTTCTAATATCGAACCCTATTAATCAAGAATTTAAAACATCGAACATATAGAACAGCGAATGTTTTCCTAGGGAAAAAAACTCACTGTTCCAAAACACATACACACAACACAAGCACACCAAACAAACAGCAATTCACACACATACACATAAACTCTTACACCTAACCCTACACTAAACTATACATACACCACTAGCTATCCACTTACCTTAACCCAAACCCTAACCCCTAAGGTCCATCACTATCACACAGTCACCTCACCCACGCACTAACCCTAACTCACCTACCCCGCCCTAACCCTCATGTCCACACAATCGCATACTTACCTGACCCGTGCCCTAAACTTAACTCAACTAACCCGCCCTAACCCTCACGTCCACACAATCGTACACTTACCTGAACCCAACCCATAACTTTCCACCACTGAAAATACCGAAGCAACAGAAATGGACAACCAAATTCTTAACCCTAGGAAAAAAAATATGGTTTTCTGTTTCTTCGATATTTTCAGCATTCGCTGAAAATGGGTTGATATTAGAACACTCAAAATTTTGAAAGTTCGGTGTTCTAATATAGACCCCAAGAACACTTAATAGCAGGTTATGATTGGAGACACGATCATAATTCTTTCTAGTGCATGGAGGTTTATTTGCTCCCTGTATGACTAGCTACAGAAGAAAAGAAAAAAAAGTGAAAAGTGTTTTTATGACCTTCAAAACTGCAAAGTACTAAGTGAGTCCTGTCAAACAGATGGCAACACATCTTACATCAGGGAAACATTATAAAAGAAAGTGAGGGACAAATTACTAGCATAGACAACAAGCAAAAATAAAAATATGTTAAGTTCTGCCACTGTCGTTTGCTGCAATTACTATCAGGTGTTAATCCCTAGTGTGAGACACAGGCCAGGATTCAATAAAGCTTACATGAAGCTAACCTCTGTGTAGGAATAGTGGCATGACTCGAACATGGAGTTCGGAGCCTGTGTGATTCAGTAAACAAGGCTGGGGGCGTGCACGAGCCTCCCAGCACTATTCCAGCATGGACACCATGGAATAATGCAAATCACCTCATTTGCTGGTGAAAACCATGTAAATGAGGTGAATTAACAATTTAGCAAGCAGACAGGCATCCATGTTAGAGCCGTGTCTGCAACAGAAATATATTTGGTTACTAACCATGTACATTTCTGCAAAAATCAAAATGGGGGCATGACAGCTCAAAGTAAAGCATGTATTATGTTTATTAGGCATGCCAATGGCCAAAACTATGGCCATTGGCATGCAAAAGTGTTTTAAAATTGTAAAAATCAAATTTATTTTTTGTTGGCCAATTTCGGCCGTTTAAGTGGAGCACAGTGGCGTGCAAACACGATTATGCAGAAAGTAAAAAAAACTATAAAAAGACAATTAAATGTGAAACATGAATTTTGCCATTATAAGGGGCAGCATGCAGACTCACAACAATAACAGGTAACAGTGGTTGCTAAAGACCTAGGTGTAGTGGTGTAACTAGGGATTAAGGCAGTGAAATATGTAAATAAGCTAAGTCTATTAAATAGCAAAATGGGAGACTGTGTCCAGGGGTACTTAACCGTGCAGCAGCTATAATGTGGTGGTGCAAGCAGAAGAAGCAGCTGACATGAGAAGGGGGGGTGTCATGCTTGGTGTAAACACATTGGAGCTCCATGGCTCCTATCTGAGCTCAGCTAAGCGCAGCTAAGCAAGGGGGTGTGTCTGAGGCTGCTTAGCTGTGCTTAGCTGGTTCAAGAAATGATAAACATGTTTGTGTCCAGGGGAGGGCCTTTTCTGCTCAGCAATGTTTACACTAGCTTTGCAGGTTTGCATTGTGTGCTGTGGGGCTTAAACACAGTGGAAATAGAGGAAAAAAAAGGAAACAGCAGAATAAAGGAAATGAACTACAGCTCACTAATATGGACTATGCCACTCACAGTGGCCCATTCAAACCCCTCAATAATATAGCTGGCAGCTGGAATGTATCATAGTCAGCCAATCACACAGTCAGCATCTGCAGCACACCAGTATAAAGTATGCAAACACCTTTCAGTCTGTTTTTTCCCAAAAACTCAGCACAATTGGTGTACACACTTGGGAATTTTAACTGACAAAATAATGGCTGCTGCTGCTTTGCTACATCTGTATGTGCTACAGACTGAGGGTGGTGATGAGGATAATGCTGACAACTGGCCCAGACCGAGGAGGAGAAGAGTGTTCAGACCCAGAGTAACTTTCCAGGGGCTACATAGTAGGAGATACTAGAGTGCTACAGGGTGGACAGTGACATACTTCAGCAACTCACCCAGCTCTGCTGGCCTCACCTCAGACCCAGAGTCAACAGAGGGGAACCCATCCCAGTTGAAACCAAGGTATGTGTAGCCTTAAGAATACTAGCTACAGGTACTTTTCAAAGACCTACTGGGGACATCATGGGGGTCTCACAGGCATCTGCATCCAGGGTACTTCACCAGTTCCTGGATGCCATACGACATGCCAATGAGAACATTTATTTCCACAGCTCCCCTGAGGAGAGGACCAGCAATATGCTTCTCTTCCACCATGTAGCAGACTACTCAGAGGTACTGGGTGCCACAAACTGCATTCACATCCACATCAAAGCACCACCCAGTGAAGACAGTAGAGTGTGTGTCAATCGCAAGGGCTTTCACTCCATCAACTGCCATGTCATGTGCAATGTCCAGGGCATTATCATGAATGTGTGTGCTGGCAGCCCTGGTAGCTATCACGACTCCCACATCTGACATGCCTCACAGCTGTACCAGGCATTTGCCGGGGGGACACCACATATGGCCATCTCATGGAGGATGCAGGCTATGCACTGGAACCATGGATGATGACACCCATCAGAAATGCACACACACCCACTGAAGGATGCCATAATGAGGCACACGCACAAACTAGGAACATTATAAAGCATGTGCTTGGGATGCTCAAGTCACAGTTCTGTTGACTTAACATATCTGGTGGAGTCTTGCAGTTCTCTCTAGGCACATGTGGGCACATGTTTATAGTATGTGCCATGCTTCACAATATGATCCTGTGGAAACAGCTGTGGCAGGAACATCACATGGAAGGGGCACACAGTGCCCCACCATTCCCAAGGCCTCCATAGGCACAGGTGGACTCAGAGGAGGAACCCCCTTAGCCTGCCCCTGTAGGCAGATGTAGGCATGCCCAGTATGCCCTGGCCTTGGCAAAGAGGCAATGCATAGCACATACACTGACACCCAAGGGACCCAGGGACTGACACCTCTCTCTCTGACTAGCACACATGGTAAAATGGATGCCACACACATCACACTACCTGTACCTTACCATGTATAGGCCATGTACTGCATGCATCTGACAGAGTCAGTCCTCAAGCATCATCCTCACAACTGCCACAGGCACAAGTTAAGTCACTCTTCTTAACAAAAGATGAATGCAGTAGTATGTTTTAGTAGCATATCTGAGGTATTGCTGCATATATGCAAGGGAATGGGGTGGCCTACTGGGATAGCAGCAGACAACTGACAGCTATGTGGGACAACAGTAAATGTCTGCCGAATACTGGCTTCCACAGAGTATGCAGTAGTCCCCTAGCTAAAAAAATTCACTGCAGTTTATGTGGGGGACAAATAAACCGGGGGGTCATAGGTCACATGCATGGAAGTCAATGTTGGGGTCCCTTACTCACTCCTCAGTCTCTCCCAGCAAGTCAGCCGTAGAAATCCATTAAGAAATGTCTGACAAAGGGACACAAATAGGGACAATGATGAAATAGTCCTCTTATAGACTTACACAGTGATATCACAGCAGGTCTTGCAGTTGCATGAAGTCTCTGAAGGGTAGGAGGCCTGAAATACAAATGTCTGCCATTACATCCTAACCTTTAGTGATATGTCAGTATTCTCCAAGACAGGAACAACACTATACTAAATGGAGTCAAAAAGTAAAGCCAACATCTGCACACTCTGCACAAATGTGCACAGTTGACAAGTAGGCCCCCCGCAATACACCCGTGTCCCCATAGAAAAGCAGTAACATGTATGTTTGTAGGGTAATAGCAGCAGAGCATACATTCCCAGGGCTGTCCCAATCAACTTGATAACTTGTTGCACGTCCACAATATGCAGGGGTCGATGTGCTATGTACATGTGTGGTTAATACTGTCAGGAAGTGGCCAGCACTTACACTAAGCTGTAGTTGCTTAGTGGCCTAGGTACAGTGCTGTGGTTGACAGGGTCCATGTTCCAAGACTTTCTGTGCCAACTATTTTGCATGTCAGCTACACCTACAGTAGGACCTGTACACACTGTACACAAGTCAATATCCGTTAGTGCAGGAAAGATGGACAAGTCAGGGACAAGGGGCCACTCATATGGACAGTACACAGTTCAGAGTAAACTACACAGTGTTTTTAGCATACCTCTCAACTGTACAGATTTTTGCAGAATGTCCAAACTTTTGCATCATAAGTTTCGCTGCTTGTCATGAAATTGTGATTTGCTGGTAAATTATTTGCAAATCATGAAAGACTACAGTCAGAAAATAATAAGCAGATGTTAGTTTCAGACTTCATACCCTTTAGAAAAATGTATGCAAATGCAAAACCTGTTATTGTAGCACCTATCTACATTTGTAAAGGCAATATTTATCACCTGTCCCTATTTTGGCCCTTTATTACCCAATTATGTATGGCTTTCCCCAGATTTCTGGCTTTAACAGGTTGAGAGGTACGGTGCCTAGAAGGACAGCAGGTACCTGAAAGTTACTGTGGTCTATATCAGATGATCGAAGTTTTACTACTTCAGATCAGTATACATCAAACACTACTGATCAAAGTAGTAAAATATCGAATCATCATTAAAACATTTATTAAACCAAAACAAATAAAACAAAAGGGTGTAGGCAGGGGGGCAAGCCCCCAGCACCCCCCACACCCCCAGCTACTTAAGTATACCAACTCCAAGACCGCACTACATTGAAGTAAACAGAGATCTCCCCTTATGGAGATTTCTGTTTACACGTTCGATATTCTAAGCATTCGCTATTGTCGTGTCGACAATATCAGATTCAATATGGTCGGCTTTCAACAATGTAATATAGACCCAAGTTTCTGTACTGCCAGGTTATAAATGGCTGCCACCTTAATGTTTCAGCACTGACAAGTCACTAGCCACCATTCATACCCCTGGAATGACAGGCTGTCACAGAAAGACCACAGGTATGCTATGTATATCTCTCATGATATCACAGCAGGCATTTGCCTGTCAAAACTATTTGCAAAATAAGAAAGGTTCATGTCAAAACATCAACGGCAGACAGTAGAGAAGCAGACGCCATGCCCATAAGAAAAAGCAAGTAAATACCAAACATGTCGGCGGCACAGTGGTGCAGCAGTTAACGTTGTCGCCCCACAGCAAGAGGTTCTCCAGTTCGATTCTCGGCTGGGGTGCCTTCTGTGTGGAGTTTGCATGTTCTCCCTGTGTTCGCGTGGGTTTCCTCCGGGTACTCCTTTTTCCTCCCACATTCCAAAGACATGCATCTGGAGCATTTCGCCCCGGGCCCCCGCTGAAAACAGGCTCTGTGGAACCTAGTCGGACTTTCCCGGTCAACAAATGAGAAATAAATAAATAAAAATAAATGTCTCCCAACTGTCTGTGTTTGCCAGAGGATTATTAACACCCTGTCTCCATGTGTGGTCCTGTGTCTGATTGTAATATATGGACCTGTCCAGATTTCATTCTGTGACAGGTTGACAGCTGGGGCCAACATGTAGCCTTATAATAACATAGCAACACAAACCATTCAAGGACCACAGCAGATGTAGTGGTGCAATGGTGGACTACCAGCTAAATAGGTACACTCAGAGGTGTGAATCCAATAACCCCATGTGTGATGTTACGGCATCTACCCCGCTCACACCAGAAATACAAATACATAACAGCAGCCACTGTGGCCAAAGCCTGTGACTGGACTGCAGAAGGACAAAGAAACACACATAAGGGGAAGGGGAACCACTGGACAGACAAATGGAAAATGTACACTCCAGAACAAATCGTCCAGTAACATAAGTACCCTGCAGGGTATGGAGTCAGTAAACATCACCCACAACTACACAACACACACCCACGTAAGTGGAGGTCATCAACAAAACAAAAAGACAAACAAAGGATACCTCAGAGGCAGAAACACATGGGAATTCCTCAAACCTACACACCACAGAACATGCATAGTCCACACAGCAGTGTCTCACAACCACTAAGGCCTTATCATAAACCCAACATATAATTCATAAGAGACTCCATCGTGACAGATACAGATGCACCTCTCACCAGGCTGAATAAGAAGAAAGCCATGCTTACTTGACTGTCAGGTGCCAGAATCTGTCATATCACACATGCACTTAGGTAACTCCACAACAGGTACTGTTATCACTCTGGCCTAGTCCATGGCGGTGTGAACAATGTAAATGTACCTCCCTGGATTATAGGAAGACAGACATGATCCAGCTTGCTGAATATGTGTCCCATGCAGATATGTCCCTAGCCTTAAGCAGCATTCTACCATCACTTGGAATGATGGCCCAATACAAACAGAAAATGATTGCCAGTAACAATTGGCTTACTTACTGGTGTCATCCCAGGGGGATCCACTGCCTGGCAGCCTGGGAACATATGACTGACAGACCATGCTGCTTTCTAGAGAAGGCCTGCATCTGTCTCACTTGGCCTTCAGGCCTCTGGCAAAGGTCCTTCCCTTCCACATAGTGCCTTTTTAGGAAACATCATGGGGTCAATACTACCAACATATAACACTCAACAAAATGCAAAGTAAAGGCCACGGTGCTAAATGCTAGGAGTCTAAACAGGAAAATGTACTCATTGCAAGCATTTGTAACATTGGCAGATGGTGATATTTGTGCACTCACAGAAACCTGGGCCACAGGTGCAGGGAGCCACCCATCCTTACCTGATTACTCATCCTATCACACAGCCAGACCCCAAAATGTCCACAGCAAAGCCAAAGGAGGTGGAGTATAAAGACATATTAGACAGACACACACCTCCATGCTGGTCAAACAGTCTGACACACACAAGACACTCAAGTGTAGTCAACCGATGACAAGACCTCTATGCAAATTATAGGTAGCTACAGGCAAACATATCTGACTCAGGATACCCACCCCACATATCTGGCCCTCTACAAATCTATCAAGATGCAACCTGTTACCCTGATCCTGGCTGACCTATATTACTCAACCACTGATTGGAAAACCAACCAAGCAGGTTTCTCTATCATGCTGGCCATTTTTGTGGTTTAATTTGTTTTTCAGTGCCTTGCAGTTGCTGTCTGTGCGAGGGTTTTTTTTTGCAAAACCAGCCATGCCAGAACAGAAATGCACAGAGATTCTCCCATCTTATCAATCCTAAATCTTTAGGACAGCTACTTAATACCCCCACAAGATGTGATACATATGTGGGACTTGGCAGTAACCAACATGATTAACCACTACAGCACCCCTATGGTATCATCCTCCCTGGCAAGATCTGGCAAAAAAGTGGTCACTTTCAATAGCACCAGCTCTCCTGACCCCCCTCTAGCCATGTTAAAAGGAAAATGTCTCCTAAGCTGACCACAACCACCAGAGAGATGGTATAAACAGCTGAACAGCTCCTTACACCATTGGAGGAACAGGCACCAATGTCCAAATGTACACAAAAGTACTATACCAGCATATATATATATATATATATATATATATATATATATATATATATATATATATATATATATATATATAGATGCATGGAATCAGGAATACCTGACAGGACAACATCATCGTCCACAAGAGAGAGTAAACCAGTCTGCAAACATCTGCAATAAAGGAACTATGTAACAAAAGGATGACATTGCTGTCCAGGACCGAGAAGGAGAAGGTGCACAATTGTAAGCGATCACTCCTAGCCTGAACAAACAAATAAAAGCATCACTGAAATCCTCCAAAGTCATTCCCAAGTCCAAATTGCCCACATCTAAGACAGACAATTATAAGGCCTTCCTTACATTTGTCTGCATTCCCAAAGGAAGCTCCTAGATCTGTGCAGAACTGGTGGTCAAGGACACCACATACACAAATGCTGTAGACAGAGGCAATCTACTGGCTAACAAATTCAGCAGAAATGTCTCCCCTCTGTCCCCCCCATCAGAAAAGCAGGACATCCCTAGTACCTGACCATCCAACCCTTATCACTAGGGAACATGGCATCACGGCCCTCTCAAAGCCAAGAAGACAGCTTCCATCGGACCTGAATACATCCCAGCCTGCAACATACATGAACCCAAGCATGAACTGGCAGCATCATTATGCACCGTACACAACCAAAGCCTGTGTACCACCTTTGTCACAGCTGAGTGGCTGATAAACCACTGTCACCCCTGTACACCAAAGTGGAGTGTTCACAGATCTGGGAAATTAAAGACCCATCAGCCTAACTAGCCTGATCTGCAAGGCCATGCAATGGATCATCATGGACCTCATTAACAGGGACAATGGCAAACTCCAAATGCATGACCCCACACAGTCTGCCTTTCTCAAGGGGAGGTATGCCAGTGAACTCTGGATGATTTCCCTGAGATAGCCAGCAAAGGCATGGATGAGGGACAGATGGTGCACTCCAGCCACCTTGTTGTTCTTCTTTCGGCTTTTCCCAGTTAGGGGTCGCCACAGTGGAACTCTGGTCCGCAAATGATTGACAGTAGATTTTTTTATGGGTGCCGAGGTGCCAGCTCGATGCCCAACCTTCAACAAAGGCACACCCATTCTACACATGTCTTTCAAATGCCACTCGACCACGGGGAAGACATGCAGACTCCACACAGAAGGCGCTCCAGCCGAGAATTGAACAGGAGAACCTCTTGCTGTGAGGCAATAATGCTACCGCTGCACCACCGTGGCTGTTGTGCACTCCAGCCACCTTGACTTGCCCAAAGCCTTACATATTATTCCCCACTTGGCCATAGTACATGAACTCTGTCAACTAGGCAGCAATCCATATGTTACCAGATGAGCACCAAACTGGTTCATTAATAGAACCACATGATCATAATAGGGGTAGCCAACCCAAGCAGTACACTTGTAATGAATGGCATACCACAGGCATTGGTGTGGGGCCCTCTGGTATATGGGATATACTTTCCTGAGGTGCAGGCCAAAAACACTGGCCTATGGCTGACCAGCATGGCAGATGACTGCAAGTTGGGATCAGTCATCACTACCTAAAGTGATGTGGATGCCCTACAACAGGGTCTCACAAAAACAAATGACTGCTGCCAGAAACATGGCCTCAAGCTCATAATTCCCTTCAGGGAGACTGATGTCCCCACATGTTATCACATTAACAACAATGTCCTACATACACAATCAGTACTGAGGAATTTGGTCACCCAAGTTTATAGCAACCTGAAGTCTGTACACCATGTTGCTTCCATTGTACAGAAAGCTTCATAGATGGGCCAACTTAAAAGTAAGGGTATCTCATCCAAGGATAAAGAGGTCATAAGATCCATGTATTCTAAACTTATAAGGCCAATTATTTTGTATAATGACCCCTTCAGCATATACCTCACAAAGCACATGCAACAGCTGGAGCAACCACAGAAGTTCCTCACCGGGATATTCCAGGACCCCAAACACCTACCCTACACATATAGGCCACTCAGTCCCATACAAACTCCTCAGAGGTGACCACTGTCTGGCATGCAAAGCAATCCAGACCCTGCCATGGTGAGACTGTTGCACATCTGGAAGGCAAGGCCCACTCGAACAACCTGTAGGCGCGCCATCAACCTGGTCTGTGATATCAATAGGGCTTGTTGGTGTGACAGATCCCACACACTCCCCCATCTGTGGACTACACCCCCTATCCACATCAAGCCAAGTGCTGCAATACCCATTGTGAAATGCTGCATACATATGTGCATGGGAAACAGAAAATACAGTCCTGTGATTCCACCTGTGTCCCTGCTGGACAGTGGCTCTGGGTGCTGACATGTCTTCACATGGGCTACACTCTTGTCTTTGAGGATTATAAGGGCTTCAGGCCCAACAGCCTAGTAACATCATATCAACCTATCAACCTATAAACAGATGCCTGTCAGTGGTTCACCACATTACTCTGTACTGCCCTGCCACTGACATGGCTGGAAATCACAGTACTATGTGAAATATACCACACATATAATGGATATCTCTGCTTAGTAGAATGCACTCTGTACCCACACCAGGATATGGCTTTTCAGTTAAGAAGAATACCACACAAGCAGAAGATCCCCAGCCAGTATATCAATGAGGTGCTGGACTGTTTACACAGCTTCATCAGCCAATCAGCTGTAGCCACACCTCTCAACCATCCGGATTGGCCAAGAATGATTATAGTTTGGTTCACTATTTTGGTCTGTGCATCCTACATCTTGTATATCCCACGTAACTCACTGTGATGATCTGAGGATATCTGTAAGTAAGTAATGACGCAATACATTTCAGTGTCAGATGACATATATGTCAGAAGATGTCTGCTAAAACAAACCTTGTTACGCTAGTAGCTTTCTACATTAATAAGAGCAATATTTACAGTATGTCCCTATGTTTGGGCTATTGTTCCCCCCATTTTGGGAGGCTAACTCTAGATTTCTTGCACTAACAGATTGACATGTACAGCTGTAGCACACAAAACACCGGACAAGAGTACAACTATCGCTGGAATGGAGTCCCACTCATACTATAGAAGGTCATACCGGGCATGCTCATACACTTAGAGAATTACAGCTCATGTCTAAACCCACATCAGAGTATATAACTGTATAGTGCATAGATGTCTTTGCATACAGACAGCTATGTACACCTTAACTGCCTGTACCCACACACGTCAGACAGGATTACCCTCAGCTAGCTGTAGGTGTCCCATATGTGATATATCTGCATCTGTTGCATGTGATACACAGACATATATATGGGCAACATATAGCAATATTTCAAGCATACACACACATAGACCCATGGAAGAGAGAGACAGTGATAGAGAGAGAGAGAGAGAGAGACAGGGATACACATACAGAGAGTGAGTCATAGACAGGGATACCCTGAAAGGCATACAGTGATATCCTGCTGTGGAGAGTTGCATACCATTTGTAACCAGTCACATTTGCCAGCATGAAGGTGAGTCACATTGTGTAATAGTACTGGGGTAGGGGATTATAATATCACATCATCCACCTTTGTGTGCGTGTGTGTTTGTAGGTTAAAGTATTATGAGGCCTTTCCCCATCAATACACATCCAAAGGCCCTACCATACAAGATCTGTTGATGTCATTTACCTTAGAAGTACCTTTGGACAGTTGTCAGCCCTATAAGCTCTGTGGTGTGTGCAATAACTGTGTAACACTATAGTACAAATGACTATATAGATAGGAGTTCTAATCTCAGTCCTGGCAAATGTAAGTGTGTGTGTGTTTGTAGGTTACATATTTTTAGGCCATTCCCACCCAGTACACTGCCCACTGCCCTACTTTATAAGGGCTGCTGATGTCATTCACCTTAGAAGTACCTTTGGACAGTCATTAGCCCTATAAGCTCTGTGGTACACGCAATAACTGCATAACACTCTAGTACAAATAACTAAATAGGTAGGGGTTCTAATCTCAGTGCTGGCTGTTGTGTGTGTGCATGTAAATGTGTGCATAAGTGTGTAGGTATGTAGATTAAAGTATTTTTGAAGCCTTTCCCACGCAGAACATTTACCATTGCCCTACTTTACAAGGGCTGCCAATGTCATTCACCTTAGAAGTACCTGTGGACAAACATCGGCCCTATAAGTTCAGTGGCATGTTCAATAACTGTGTAACACTGTAGTACAAATAACTAGATAGATAGGGGGTTTAATGTCTGTGCTGGTTATTGTGCGTGTGCATATAAGTGTGTATGTTTGTAGATTAAAGTATTTTGAAGCCTTTCCCACCCAGTACATTTTTCATTGCCCTACTTTACAAGGACTGCTGATTTCATTCACCTTAGAAGTACCATTGGACAAACCTCAGCCCTATAAGCACTGTGGCGTGTGCAATAACTGCTTAACACTGTAGTGCAAATAACTAGATAGGTAGGGGCGCTAATCTCAGTCCTGTCAAATGTAAGTTTGCATGTGAACTATATCCCTGGGGGTGTGGGTTATACCATTTTGAGGCGTGTTCCACCCAGTACACTTCCCAATGCTCTACTTTATAAGGCCCGCTGATGTCATTCACTTAAGAAGTACCTGTATTCACCCCTCAGCACTATAAGCTCTGTGGCATGTGCAATAACTGTATAATGCTATAGTACAAATAATTAGATAGGTAGGGGTTCTAATCCCAATACTGGAAACAATAGTACTGTGTGTGTTTGTTTGTGAAGAATGCCCCCTGTATGTGTTGGTTATACCATTTTAAGGCCTGTTGACTCCCTCCCCATGTCATTATTTTAAAGAGGCAGTTAATGGCATCTTCCTTACATGTACAATGTTAAACTATGCAGGCCATACCAGTCATCTGTACAGATGTATATGGAATATCCAAATGTTTGCAACCTATATGTGGTCTGTGTCCCCTAACAATGGGCAGTTATGAGTAATCATTGCCAAATATGTCACAGTTATCATAGTGACAGACATGCCAGCTTCAAACTTCATACCTGTCTGAAACATCATGTTGATACAGTCTGTTACCCTAACACTTGTCCAGGTATGTGAGACCAGTTGCTATTTTGGGTGTTTTATTCCGCTATCCATGAAGGCATCCCCAAGATTACGTGTTGTAAGAGGTAGTAAGTTATGTTCCCAGCATATAATGTGTACGTAGCACTATAGTACATGCAAGTGGATACATAGGATTACTAATTTATTGGCAACTGTGTATGTGTTTATGTATGCATATCCCCTGTGGCTGTCTTTTCTGTTTGTATGTGATGGTTATACTATTTTGTGTGCATCTTCCACCCTGTTAACTTCCTAATTGCCAACCTAGCTGCAGCCCCTACAGATTTCATCCACCTTACAAGCATAGTTACACAGTTTCTAATACAAAGGCACTGTGGTGCATGCAATAGTCATATCACTGTGTATTGTACATAAAAAGATAGGTGGGTCATCTAATATGAGATGTGTCAACTCTATGTGCATGTGTGTTGCAATGCATGCGCCCATGCAGCAGTGTGTGTGTGTGTTTCAGGTGGCTCTACCATGTTAACAGCCTCTGAATCTACCATTGGCAATCCTAACAACCTTTGCAATTGTCACCCACTTGAATAGTAGTGGCAGAGACTGCAGCACTACATTACCTCTGTGGTGTCTCTGTCATGTATCTAGCAGTATCGTTGGTAAAACTGGGCAGATAGAGGTTCGACTATCAGCAGGGGCAGGTCATGAATCTGTGTGTGTGTGTGTGTGTGTGTGTGTGTGTGTGTGTGTGTGTGTGTGTGTGTGTGTGTGTGTGTGTGTGTGTACCAGCATAACTCTCAACCACTCACAGAAACACATCTGGTTAAAGCCATATGGGAAATTGGGGCAAACAGCAAACACTGAGCACACTGTTCACATGTTGCTGTGACACACATGAGAAATAGATAGCAGAATAGGTCATGCATTTGAATGCACCTTCCTAAGGGTATGTGTTGTTACATGGCAATATCCGTCATTAATCTGCAGTTTCAGTCTGTCATGATTTTCCAAAACATTGGCCAGAAAACCACAGGTTTATGACAGACATAATTGAATTATGTGTCAGACAGCAGGACAATCTGCAGACATATGCAGAGGTCAGAGGTATGGTCACCATCTGTATCCATGTCTCCCAAGCTCTTAGAGCAAGAACTGTTTACAAAGTCATAAATAATGGGGTGACAAAGGCCAGATAATGGGGTCACTTTTCAAATATTGATCCTACAAACTTATAAAGGTGGTAGAATAACAGGCTTTGCATTAGTATAGATAGTCTACAATGTATGATGTCTGCAACTCATAATGCCTGTCATTATTTTTTTACATCAACTCGCAATGATCTGGCAACAATCTGCTAAAAAAACACAGGTTTATGAGAAAATGGTCCAAAAATATGAGGCATGAATCTGGACATTCTGTGGAGATCTGTACAGTTGAGGCATATGGCTGTACCATCCTGCAGGTTGCAGTCCATGTTTGGCAAGGTGTAAACTGTGACCACAACTGAAACAGTGAAGAGAGGTCCCAAGAGTGTAGGACAAGAAACATGTAATACTGTTCTGTGCTGATAAGCATAGCACAGTTATTGCACATCAGAAGCACCTTAATGTTATGAGGCATATTGTAAGCTAAGGTAATGTCACACAATGAAAGTATCATAGTAGCAAACCAGAGGAAGTCCTATGTGTTGCACTTAACATGAGCATGCTATGTCCTTGCCAACTGTCACATTACTATACGTTGTGTCCCACACTCCACATTTGATAATGTCACACACACATTGTGTGTTGCCTATGTATGTTCAATATGTAGACATGTGAAGGCCCTGAGACTACCTGGTACCCACAAGACAGGTGGATCTGTTGGGGTTAAGTAATGGCTAGGCTTGTGAGGGACCTAGTGCCAGTACTCAAGTAACATCCTCTGTATGTATGAGCCTGTGGTGCTACAGAATACCCAGGTGACATGTATGAAGGCTAGCTGTCTGTGTCAAGGAGTATGTATGAAAGGTCACACTGTCTGCCCCCAGTGTCCATCACACACTGTTGCATGCATACACACCTGGTACACATATACATATACAGCTGTACCTTGGCTATTGAAAGGTCACTGTGTTTCCACTCTGCCATACTCATTGTTGGTAAAGTCAGCAGGCCCACAGCCTGCAGACACACGAACACCTGGAACACAAAGAGAATACAGTATGTGAGACTACAGTCCATCAACAGTACTAACACCAATAATGCATCATGACTTAAAAGGTACATACACTTTGATGTGTACCCATAACAATTGCCAGCAGACAGCACCTTACACAACATTACATTACTACAACTACACTGTACTATATTCACCCTGTGCATCAGACCCATATTAGCATGTGAATGCATCGATGATATGGATAACAGGGATGTGGCACAGGTATCATCACATGCACAGAGTGTGATGTGGGTTTGCATGAGGCCAAGGCTGGGCCACACAGATGACATTTTGTGTGTGTGTGTGTGTGTGTGTGTGTGTGTGTGTGTGTGTGTGTGTGTGTGTGTGTGTGTGTGTGTGTCTGGAGGTGTGGTGTTCAACTGGGCTGTGCAGAGGAGGTGTGTGTGTGTGTGTGTGTGTGTGTGTGTGTGTGTGTGTGTGTGTGTGTGTGTGTGTGTGTGTGTGCGTGTGTGTGTGTGTGTGTGTGTGTGTGTGTGTGTATGTGGTGGTGACCTGCCTGTGATAGAGATGTGTGAATGTATACACACAGTCAAGCCATGTGGTTGCCCTACACAGGGATATATTGGACAGCCATGGACCATACATGGCATGATGTACAGTTCACCATCTCTAGCCATGGACATGGGAACTTGTTCTGCCAGGAGTCTCACTGGCACCACCAGGCCCAAGGCCAGATGCAGTACTACTCCCCAATAGTGACTGCTGTCTGCTGGATCTGTGTCCCTTATGGGACTGGCCAGGACCACGTGCCCATGTCCTGCTCCATTGTGGTGTGGACAGCACCCTCCCTTCGGTACTGCTGGTGGTACTGCCACTATGGGAGTGTGAATGTACATGGCCACATGGACTCTCAGCTGATCTTGTTGCTGACCTATGTTCACTTGGCGAACACCCTACTCTCACCTCATTCTCAAGCACAGACATTGCATGGGTGAGCAATAGCAATGTCTCACCCTGCCGTCTATCCACAACATCAGCATAATAATATATTGCATCACCAAGGCCAGTCCACCAGACCAAGCAGTGCACAAATCAGCTTAGCTGGGCTGAATGCTACTTACAATTTTACTTCTTAGCAATGCTCCAACCGGGTAAGCAGAGCTATGCACTGCTAACCATTGCTCAGTTTTCATTTCTACACAATTAATGAATTGCACATTAATTAGTCCTTACTGACATATAATTAAGTGTACATATTTTACTTTACATGACATCCCCCTACATGCTTTTGTTACATTAATTTGGGGTGTGACTGTACTGTCTGGGACACTTGTGTTTACATTGGGGATTTCATATCATACATCCAGTGACACTATTTTATTATATCTCCTAAACATATGCATTTCACTATGTTATCTATTCCTGTGACTGTACTGCATTGGACACGTGCGTAACTGTGGCTTTTATACTTGGGTCCCCACTGCAAATAGGCTTCTAGTCAGGCTAGACCACTACAGGTAACATATGCCAATGTATATAAAAGAAATACAAAACATTTACAACATTTCCCTATCACATGTAAAAAGCTGAATGGCCAGGATTCAACCCTTGCACCTCATGTACAAGTTCTGGGGTCCTAACCATTTAGCCAGTGAGGATCTGCTGTTAAACTGCTATATATATATGTATATATATATATATATATATATATATATATATATATATATATATATATATATATATATATATATATATATATACACCTCTTTATTTTCATTTAAGCATTGCTGAGCACCGCGCCCCACTGTGCCAACCTGCTTAGCTACTCTTAACCTTTACATATAAATGACAATAAAACTTATTTCAAATGACTATTTTAAATAGATATATCTCAGTATATAATTATCAGCATGTCAGTTGCAGGCCACATACTCTTCATGACAATCCATGGTAATGTAAAACATGTCATTCTTTTCACCTTTTTAAGTTTGTAAGAGCAATATTTAAAAGTACCCCTATTTTTGGCCCTTTCTCCTCCTTTTCTTTAATGGCTTTGTCCAGATTTCTTGCTCTAACAGATTGAAAGGTATGACTGCACTTATATATATATATATATAAATTATTTTATATATATATTCAACAGCACTACAAATTCCACAGAGTTATTTCCTTTATGTTAGATGACCATAATGTATGATATATTCATATTTACAAAAGCAGTGGGAAATCTTGCAACTCAGATGGTGTAGTGATATGTTGCTCTGATAGTAGTACACAGGGTTCTTGTTTCAAGACTTAATAGTGATGACTTTTTTTCACCAATGTTAAATGACCATAATGCAATATATTTACAAAAGCATGAGTAAATCTCCTGGCTCATATGGTGTAGTGGTACATTGCTGTGACTATAGTATACAGCATCCTGGGTTCGAGACCAGCCAGACCCAGTCATTTTGTTGCTGGGAAGAACAGGGATTAATTGAGACAGAGTGATTAATGCAGTTTTAAACAGCTGTAAGTGGGTTTGCACCATTTTTTGTGAAGCTAAGCGATGCTAAGAGCTGCTTAAGTCCCCCTATCTTTACTTAGCAGTGCTTATTCCTGCTTAACCCTGCTCTAATTTTAAGTAAAGAAAAGAAAAAAGGGTGATAGGAAAGTGGTGAAATGGAGGCAGGCAGGGGGTAAAACATTAGGAAAAGCAGCTAGGGATGAGCAGGATGGGTGTAGGAAAGGATCATAGCTCTACATTTCTTCTGCAGCAACAGCTGAGACTGATGTGGGAAATTTGGGATCTACAGCCTCACACCCCACAGGGTGGGGTGTTGGCAACATACATTTGTAGTGTAATTTGAGGGTAGATTGATTTACATCACTGGGCATGCGGGAAAAATGTAGAGCTATGTATCGTACAATGATTTTTTTGCAGGACAGATGTCCTTTTTTTAAGGTGAGAGTGGGATGTTGGGGAAGAGCTGTAGGTATATTTGGGGAGGTAGGTTGGATAGCATAGGTTGCAGTCACAGACAGACAAGGCACACAAGACAGCAGACAGGGCTGGTATATGACCCATGAAGGGTTAAGACAGCTTGGACGGGGAGGGTGGTTGGGAATCAGAGGCCCATAAGCTCCCAAATGGATACAGTGGGACTGAGATTCCCATCCATGGGGAGTCACCACTGCACCTTCACAGCCCCAAAAGGTGGCTGTGCTGGGGTCTGTAAAGCAGGGGCAGGCTGCCCCTCAAGGTGCACCAGGTGGCCCTCAGTATGGCTCAGCCATCCATCCAACTTTGAGTGGATGGCACTGCGCACCAGACCCCAGAACATGTGGCCGGTGATGGGCTCCTCTCTATGCCCGTGCCCAGGGAGGGTGTACCCCATCCCCTGAGGTGGTTCCACCTGAATGTGGTGCTGGACCAGTAGAGGAAGATGTTCCGGGTTGGGTCCTAGACGTGCTGGGGCCCAGTGCCATGGCCAGATGAGGCTGGACAGGTGGATCCACTGGGATTTGCCTTTCTGAATGTGCTATGGTATTAAAGTTTTCCAAAATATATTGTTTAGTCATGAACAAAACATTTTAAAATTAGTTATAACAATATGCGTGGGTGTTCCAGTTTAGCCAAAAACAATAGATTTGAAACAGCTGCATAGCGAATAGAACACATGCATAAATGGAACAACAGTAAGCATTGTAACAGCATGCCAGTTACATTGACAGCAACGGGCCACCAACAATGGTGTTTGAACAAGATATGTTAATATGCAACCAGTTAAATGTATGAATAATAATGCAACACATGTCCCAACAATAAGTTTTGAGAACAACATACCTGTAGTATATGAATAATAATTATTGATGCAGATAAGGGGTGGGGAGGAGAAAAAAGTCCATTAACAACAACTGTATAGGCTTCTATTTTTCACAGCAGTACTGCTCAATACTCTACAGGTCTACCCTTACTTTACATCTACCTATGGCCTATAGCTTCTCTAGCACATACATATCTGTTAAACTGTCAGTCTAGAATGGTATAGGGCAAACTGTGTTAACTATGGGTACATGACTAGAGGGGACTCGTACATGTCCGGGTTACATATATGACAAAGATGGGGGTACCCTGCACTGATATGTGAGTGTGCTACTGACATACTTCCCCTGGATTCCTATCTGTGTCCAAGGTTATTGGCAGCACTGACCACTAGCCATGACAGTGTGGCACTTGAGAGACATGAATCGTAAAGAGTGCATGGTGTATGTACCTATCCTGCTGTCATTTGCAGACATGGGATTGGACAGTGGAACAGTTGTACATGGTGTATTAGTATACCCTTCATACAGCTACTACAAACATTTCTTTACCTGTAAGACCTGTGGAGAAAATATCTGTTAACACTATCTAACTATTTCTACAAATATTCAAGATTTCTTGAGTGTATATATGCACACATCACAATACCAGTCCCTGGATTCAAACCATGTCTGGGTGTGCAAAAATGACCAACAAAGCTATTTTTCATCACACTGAGTTACTGGGAAACTGCTGTCTCTTCTTTGACTGATTTCTACCTAACACTCTGTTGGTTAGACAGTCTGACCTTGTAATCCTGAGACTCATGCATGACAAATAGTGTACTGTGCATCAATCCTTTGAAATAATACATTCTGGAAAGCAAAGGTTAATATAAGGCAATGCTGTACGGGACACACTATAATACATTACACATTACTATTCCGGATTCAGGTCTTAGTGCATAACATATTTCATATTTCATTTATATCTTGTTTTCCAGCTCCACAATCTACAGTTTTGCATAACAGCTGGTTCTCAGATCAACCTCAGTTAATGCATGTTGTCAAAGCCATATTTGCCGTGAAGAACCTGTACACATTCTATTCCTACAACAACATAACAGAGTAAACACAACAGTTTGTGGGATAAATCTTTATTTTAGTAACATGACACAGTGCTTTACTACTGCATATCCTGTAGATCAATATTAATCTGACAAACTTTATTTATTCAGTAGACACAGAACACACTATACCTACTGACAATATAAAATGTACTCCTTATTTATTGCACTATATACTGCATGATAGATCTGTACTCACCAGCCTGTCGGTGCAGCCTTGACAGTCTGTCTGCATGGGCCTCCATATTGCTAGACCCCTCTGCTGCAGCTGTAGGGGGAAAAACAAATATTATGCATACCTGTCTATCACATATTCAGTTTAGAATTTGGTGCAGCTATGGATGAAATACTTGCAAACTACTGGAGCATTCTGTGCCCGAGGATCTTGGATCCACTGGGCCAAGAGTACCCCCTTCCTATGCTTTAGGTCAGCATAATGATGCCATACCTGCTCATCAGTTCGGGGATTCCAGTGGCACTGTTGAGGTCATGTGCCAGATGGTCCCAGGCCTATGCTTTGTACTGTGAGCCCTGGTACTGGCCCTGCAGCAGTCTATCATCATGATGTTCAACAGGAAGTCCAGCCATGACCCTGGACTTCAGAATGCCCCAGCACTGCACCCGAAAGTGCACTCCCTCTCCAATGCCAGACATGGTTCCTGCACAGATCAAACTACAACAGGTTCTGGCTGTATTCCCACCTGTGTGGTTTAAATAAGGCTGTATTCCTACCCCTTGCCATCACTGGATCATTTTGAAAATGTTGAGCACAGCTTAGTGGTGCGCAAATCAGCTAAGCTGATTTCAGCAGTGCTTAAAGGGGTACATGTTCAGCAGTGCTTAGCGGTGCACAAATCTGCTTAGCTGAGCTGACTGCTGTTTAGAATTAATGTCTAAGCAATGCTCAAACCATCTACTCAGAGCTAAGCACTGGTAAGCATTGCTCAGTTTTCATTTAAGAGAATATTTCAGAATTGCAAATGAATTAATCATTACTGACATATTATTAAGTGTATATGATTTACTTTACATGACCTCCCCGTATGTGCTTTCATTACATTACCCTGGGGTGTGACTATACTGTATGGGACACTGGTATTTACATGGGTGATTTCACATGTTTTATCCACAGACACTTCCATTTATGACCAGCTACACTTCCCTGGTTAACAAATATCAATTACTACATAATTTAAAAATAAAAATAATTTTAACAATGCTTTCCCATGTAAAACTGAAGGGCCTGTCTTGGTACTCAAGCTGTGAACTGTTGGACACAAAGCCAGAACTCTAACCGCTATGCTATCTCACCATTGATGATTTTTAGCTATACATATGTATTTAGCTCCTATGAGATGTTTAAGGAATGCTGAATAGAGGGTTGTGATGAGCGAACCCGCTCAGCTACTCTTAAACTTTCACTTATAACAGAAGAAAACATTTAATACAAGCACTTTAATTACATGTATTAATACTAATAGTGATTCATATTTGGTAATGTAATGCCTGTCATTCTATCAACTTTCTAAGTCTGTATGTGCAATATCAGGATTGAAGTCACCAAATAATGGCATACATTTGAGTTTTAGACTTCTAATCCTTCAGAAAATGTTATGTTAATACAAACCCTGTACCTCTATCAACTTTCTAAGTTTATGCGATCTGTACTTAAAATATGTCGCTATTTTTGGACCTTTGTCTCCCCATTTTGGTTGCCCTTTGTCCAGAGTTTGGCCACTAAGAGGTTTACAGGTATGGCTGTGTGTCTGAGGATGCACTTGTACTGTAAAGTGGCATATCCCTCAACTGTACAGGTTTTCGCAGAATGTCTGGATGTTTGCTTCATATTTTTGGTGTGTTCCTCCTAAAATCTGTTCCTTTCTGGCAAATAGCTGAGGATTGAAGTCATTACATGATGACATACATTTGAGTTTAAGACTCCACATCCTTCAGAAAAGTCATGCTGATGCAAAACCTATTATTCTATCAACTTTCTAAGTTTGTAAGAGCAATATTTAAAATCTGTCACTATTTTTCCCCTCAACATTTTAGGCTTTGTCCAGATTTTTTGCTCTAAGAGGTTGGGAGGCATATTAAAAGTGCTGTATGGCCCTTTCACAATGCAGGGGGGGTGTGACAGTACCTGTCACACACCCTCTGCATTGCTTCCCATTGATGATCATGCTTTCAGTGTCCGCCGTATGGTATTTTCACAATATGGGGGCGTGTGACAGTATCTGTCACACACCCCCTGCATTTATTTTGATTTCTAATAACTCTTTCAGTGTGCATGAACACTGTTTTACTTTTCTTAGCTACTTTCAGTGTCTGCGGACATTGAAAGTGTTTAAGAAGTGCCATACAGCACTTTGTGAGTGCAAGCGGCATGTTGGATCTGTGAGCACTACTGCAACATGCCCCCTGCACTCATTCAGTGATCTGTTCTCAGTAGCACGCCTTCATGAATATGTAAGGTGCATTGCTGAGATGGCTATACGGATGCAAACACCATTCACTCCATGTAGGAATAACACTATTCCTACATGGAGTTTATTGAATCCTGGGGACAATCTTAGTAGTACTTAGGGGATGTTTAACAGTTAAGACTGGAACTCTAGCAAAGTACTTATCTAGTTCATCTTTTTCCCAATTTTGGAGCAGAATCACTGTGCTCCAGGAAATAAATTATTGATATATTATGCTTTATTTACTTATGCTTCTGTTATAAAAATGGATAGGTAAATTAACCAGATAATGGCAGATCAGGTAAATGAGCCGTGTAATATTAAGAGCACTTGTTTTTACAACGATTATTTTATTTTATTTTAATGTTAACTACAGGGTTCACACAATACCCAGAATGCCAAAAGTATAATCCACATGAAGGATTATGACCATATTTCTGACCATATCAATATATTATGTGTTTGAGAAATTGGCATCAAGAAATTTATGTTTTGAACAAATATTCAGTGCTAAAGCTCAACATCCATTTTGAGAACACATGACGTATTCGCTATGAGCAGAGAAACCCAACAATAATTCTTTGTGGCACATGGAGCTCTAGATGACCAATTACAAAGGAAAATAAAATGTAGAGGTGCAAAGTCCTTTACAGTTTTTTAAGCTGTAACATATTTGATAGTGCTGGAATGCCAGAAGCCAGAATTGAAATGCACCTCTCTTTAATCAACAATTTTAAAAAATATTAAAAGCTGTTGCATACACTTTTGTTTTTGATTATGAATGCAAAGTACGTCTCAAAGCTGTCAGATTTCTCAGATGCAGTTTTGTAGTAGATGCTGTCTATGGCAGCATTAGGATAATAACCTTGAAAAAGTGTAAAACAAGGTTATTGTATACCTTTTGTATGTCACATAAGTGCATAACAAGGTTATCTTTTTGTCAGTTTCTGAGTGTATCACTGCACTTTGTGTATTATATGTGTTATGAATAGACACTGTATTGTTTAAGGAAGGACTTTTGCTACACTGTCTGAACAAAAAGGGTGCATTTCTTTTTCAAATCCCTGAACTTCAATCAGTGTACAAGGAAAAGACTGAAAATATTCTGCAAAACAGTAGGACCAGAACAAAACAAAAGCTCTAAAGATTCATAGAACAGGAACTGATCTGAAAATCTAAAAATAAGTTACAGTACCTGCCAGGGATGCAAATTATGAATGTCTGCACAAGTTCTGTTTTCAAAAGGTCCATGGTCGGGTACGCAGGAAAAAACATCATGTAACGCATGTGCCAATGAATAGACTCCAGTGTAGACATTATATGTATATCTGACATTATACAGATCAAACAACAAAGGGATGTCCAGTTCTTCCAGTTTCTCTTTACCAGTGCATACTGGACTCATTTTTTGGCCTGTTTGTATAGATCCTTGTGAACTGTTTTGTTCTAACCATATGCAGCCAAAGGCATTTGCCCAGAATGTTTTTATAAAAATGTCCTCCTTGTAAATTGTTGGATTTATTTTATAGATGAAGTCCTTAAAACCTGGAAGCTGTCCCATATGGAGGGCAAGTGCCATGGTCCCATTTAACTCTTTCCAGGTGTTTGAGGTGAACCTGTCAGGAGTTATAATAAATGTAGTACCACCAACAAAAACTTTTCCAGTTATATTCTGGGCAAATATTTCTTCTATTAATAAATTAATGAATCTCACATGACAGTAGAAAACTATTACACTTACAGTTGACCGTTTCATGATGTCTATGATTTTGGGAACACTTTTATCTGAATTTATTATGGGGACTATTTCTAAAAAATCCATGCATCCTCCTAGTTTGACCATCTCTGTTTTCAGTCTTTGAGTACCAAGCTGGCCATAATCATCATCTGTTGTTATAACACCAACCCAAGTCCAATTGAAGTGCATGATTAACTTGGCCATTGCTGCTGATTCAAATTTATCATTTGGAACAGTACGGAGAAAGGAAGGAAACTGATTCTTATCAGCCAAAAGTGACAGGACTGAACCATAGCTGACCTAGTAATTAAAAATAATTATTTTAAATCCACATGTAGTTTCATTTGCAGTAACATAGTAAAATATTGTTTATGTTTGTAGCAGTAACATGATAGCTTTCTTATAAATTACAACAAAACAATCTACATTGTACTTTTCCAGACTCTGATGTTTTTAAGCATTTAACATAACTCTTGATGGAGACTTAAAGGCATGGATGACAAATTAATGAAGTAAATTAACTAGCTGATGCATAATACTACCAAAGTAGGAATACACTTTGCAACTGAATGCAACTTATCTGACATCACAACAGCAAAAATATATTACCTTGTACACTTTCAGTGGAACTATGGCTGATAGTTTCATTACATTGTGAACACAAAAGCAAAGCTAATGACCTGTTTGAATTCTACTGTAGGTAAAAACATATAGAGTTAAGACTAGACACACACACACACACACACACACACACACACACACACACACACACACACACACACACACACACACATACACACACACTCACACACACACACACAAATGGCAGGAAGCTACACTCAGATTCATGCATGCAGTCAGTAAACACAGGTAAATATACATTATAGGGGCTCTATATTAGATAATCGAACTTTCAAAAGTTTGACACCATATGATCGAACTTTTAAAAGTTTGAAAATCTAATAAAAAAAATAAACTACACAAATAACTTACCTGATCATTTTAAGCAGGTGGCAAGTCCCCTGTACCACCCACGTGGACCCCCCCACACCTCCCCACTCTTTAAATATACCAACTCTATCACACTACAGTGCAGAAAAGGGAAATCTTCCCATTCCGCGCTGTATGGAGATCTCTGTTAAAACGTTCGAATTTTCAAAAATTCGATCATATGGTGTTGACCATATGACAGTCGAACTTTTGAAAGTTCTAATATATAGTCCCCATTATAGGTATGGGTTAAGGACTGACTTTCTGTGCCCTTATTTTTTTATATTACCATAATATGCATTCTTTACTTGGAAATTAGTGTTATATGTTATTTGAATGTGTCTGAAAAGGGTCTCTTGACCCATCCACTTACCTGCTTATCATACTGAAATAAACAGAATATTTCAAATGATTAGTACTTTAATTTCACAAAATACATGAGCCATTTACTACACAGATGACCCAAAAATGCAGATGTTATAAGATACTTTCAGGATTTTCTATTTAGTGTTTCATGCAAAGTAACTTTTTGATGTTGCAAAGAACTCGTTCATCATGATTAACCTTGTTTACAGTCTCTAACTTTCCAGGACACTTTCTCATTTATTACATACAAAGTAGGACTCATGCTATGACTTTCATCAGACTTAGATCTCTTTTTCCAAGCAAATGCCAGAAAGCTGAGGTCATTGCTACCTTTGCTGGTGAGCAACATCATCATTCTCATGTGGAGCTTAGTGAACCTTCTCCCCCAAAATACAGGTTTCTGTTACTTTCCTGCCAGTCTGAGATTCATAGGAAGTTGCAAACCTAATGGCCCTGAGGTCTTTACAAGTCTAGCCAAGAATTTAGCCCATGTTTTGACAAGTCAGCACCCAATGCCCCTGTCCAGCAGGGACACAGGTGGCATCCCAGGGGTGTCTTTTCTGTTCCCCATCCAGTTATCCAGGTTGCATTAAAAAGAGTTAATGAGGTACTTTGCTTGACGTGGACATGGAGTCTATTATACAGAAGGGAGTCTCTGGAACACAAATCTGTCCTGCCAACAAGTCCTATTGATGCCACAGACCAGGTTGAGGTCGACTGTATCGGTTACTTGAGTGGAGCTTGACTTGCGGATATACAGCAGTCCCATCAAGACAGGGTCTGAGATTGCTTTGTATGCCAGACAGAGGTCACATCTGAGGAGTGTGTATGAGAGTGAGTAAATGGACAAGGCTTTTAGCCTATCTGTGTAGGGCAGATATTTCAGGCCCTGGATTCTCCTGATGAGGAACCTCTGTGGTCTCTCCAGCAGTGAAGTACATGCCGAAAGGGCCATTGTACTCAATAATGGGTCTTATAAGGGAAGAATACAGGGATATTATAACCTCATTGTCTTTGGATGAAATACTCTTACTAATAAGGTGGGCCATGTAGAAAGCTTTCCATACAATGGAGGCAACATGATAGTCAAAATTTAGTTTGCTATCAACCTGAGTGCCCAAGTCCCTCTTGACTGATTACATGCTTAGGACCTTGTTATTAATGTGATAACTTGTGGGGACATCACTATCCCCAAAGGGGATGATGATGCATTTTTTGGCATTCAGTTTGAGGCCATGTTTCTGGCACCAGTCATTTGTTTGGGTGAGACCCTTTTGGAGGATGTCCACATCACTAGGGGAATTGATGACAGCACCCAGCCTGCAGTCATCTGCAAACTTGGCCAACCATAGCCCACTGGTTTTGGCCTGCACCTCAGAAAAGTATATCCCAAACAACAGAGGCCCCAAAACCGATCTCTGGCGTACACTGCTCATTATGGGTCTACTGCTTGAGGTGGATTCCCCTATTTTGATTAAGTGGGTTCTATCAGTGAGCCAGTTTGCTACCCATCTAGTAACATATGGATTGATGCCTAGTTGAGAAAGTTTATCTATTATATCTGAGTGGGGAATAATATTGAAGGCTTTGGCTAGGTTAAGGTAGGAGGTGTGCACTGTCTTCACATCATGCATGGTTTTGGTGACTGTCTCAAAGAAGTCGATGAAATTTAACAGGCATGACCTCCCCTTGATGAAACCAAACTGTGTGGGATCGAGTGTTTGGAGGCTGCCAATGTCCTTGTTAATGAGGTCCACGATAATCCATTCTATGGCCTTGCAGATCAAGCTAGTTAGGCTGATGAGTCTATAATTTCCTGGATTGGTGGACGCTTCACATTTGTGCAAAGGGATGACAGTGCTGTCCTCCACTCAGCTGGGATGAAGCTGGTACTCAGGCTTTGGTTGAATAGGGTGCCTAATGTTGCTGCATGTTCCTGCCTGAGTTCATGTAGGATGCAACATGGGATGTTATCAGGTTCCATGGAGGCTGCATTTTTTGCCTTTAAGAGGGCAGTGATGAATTGCTCCCTAGAGATTAGGGGAGGGGGTCAGATGTTGGGGATGACCTGATTTACTGATGGGGAACAGAGGGGTGAAGTTTTCACTAAACCTGTCTGCCGGCAGGTTGACTATATCTATGGCATTTGTGTATGTGGTGTTCTTGACCACCAGTTTTGAGCAGATGTGATTGCTTCCTTTGAGACTGCAAACATATGTGAAGAAGGCCTTATGATTGTCTTTAGTAGGTGTGGCCAGTTTGGACTTGAAGTTTGCTTTGGAAGACTTCACTAGTGCTCTTATTTGCTTGTTCGGGCTAAGGAGAGATTGCTTCCAATTATGCATCTGTTCCTTCTTGGTCCTGGACAGCAATTTTTTTTTCTTTTATTACACAGTTTATTTATTGCAGATGTCCACCAGACAACTTTACTCTTCCTTGAGGAGGAGGATTTTTGCCTGTCAGGTATTCCTGATTCCATGCAACTGTATAAATGCTCATATAGTACTTTGGTGTAGATTTGGACATATGTGCCAATTCCTATGGAGGGGGAGGGGATGTGAAATTGTTTATACCTTCCTTCAGGAGATTGTAATCAGCTTTGAAGAAGTATTTTTGCTTGACCCTAGCTGGGGAGTTGGGGGAGATGGTGACTTCGAAAGTGACCGCTTTGTGGTCAGATGTTACCAGGGAGGATGACACTATAGGGATGCTGCAGTGGTTACTCATGTTGGTTAATACCAAATCCAAGATATTATCAGCCCTTGTGGAGGTGTCAACCAGCTGGTCCAAGACATTTGCATTGACGAAATCAAGGAATCTTTGAGCATTTGTGTTTTGGCATGAATAGTTCTTCCAATCTATGGTTGGATAGTTAAAGTCACCCAGGATCAGGGTAAAGGGTTGAATCTTGATAGATTCAAATAGGCCCAAATAGATGAAGTGGGTATTTTGAGTCAAAGTTGGGGGCATGTAACTACTTATGATTTGAATAGGCTCTTGTACACAGTTAACTGCACCTAGAGTGTCTCCTGTGCATCTTACTGTTTGACCAGGCTGGAGGTGTGTATGTCTTTAATAGATATTGCAACTCCACCTCCTTTTGCTTTGCTACCCACAGTTTAGGGTCTGAATGCATGATAGAATTAATAACTTGGTATGGTTGGGGTATTCTTTGCAGCTTTGAGCCAGGTTTCTATGACTGCACAAATGTCAGCATCTTCCAGGGTTAAGAATGCTTGCAAAGAGTGCAGTTTCATGTTTAGACTCCTAGCATTTAACTGCATGACCTTTAATTTGTGTTTTGATGAAATTTTCATGTTGGTAGTTTTGACATCATGGCATTGCCTAAAAAAGGCACTATGGGGGGCAAGAGCCTTTGCCAGAAATCTGAAGCCCAGGGGAGACAGATGCAGGCCATCACTGGCAAAGCATCCTAGTCTGTTGATCATGTCTTCTCAGGCTGTCAGGTACAGGATCCCGTCTGAATGACACCAGAAACAAAGCCAATTGTTAAAGTCAATCATTTTTTGTTTGTATTGAAGCATCATTCTGGGTGACGGTATAATGCTGCTTAAGGCTAGGAATATACCTGCCTGGGACACATATTCAGCGAGTTCAATCCTGTCTCTCTTCATATAGACCAGGGCTGTACATCTCAAGTCATTCGCATCAACATGGACTATGACAGAGTCATAACAGTACATGTTGTTGAGAGACCCGAGTGCATGGGTGAGATAGTGGATTATGGCACCTGACAAACAACTAACCGTGACTTTCTCCTTATACAGCCTGGTGAGGGGCACATCTATATATTTTCATCACCTGTCTTGGAGGGATTTCTAAACTATAGGAATGTGTTACAGTAGCATATTTTTGAACAACAGCAGTTTTACTTACCATCAAGACTATATACAGTCATAAACATAACTTGATTATACAGACTTCGTACCATATAGTTTGTAATTTTTTCTTCATTGAAATGTCGTGTTTCCCCATTAATTTCAATACATTTCTTATGCCCACATTAGTTATACATTTTCTGTAATAATCAAAACCCTTAGATTTTTGAAATATAGTTTCAACATCTGATCTCCTTTTACAAATCCTATACCAATTCAACAATAATCATGGAGACAATACCAATCTAATGACCTCTACCTCCTCAACAAGCTTATTTCCTATCTCTAATGCCTACCTTAACCCTTGATACAAATACTGCATGCATGGATACCATTTATTCTGAAACTTCTGCCTGTTTCCTATCGATATATAATGTCACCATAGCACACTGTACTAAAAACATTGTGATATTTATTAACTTCATTGTTGTTTCATTTTATTGCTGATAAGAACAGTGATAGAGCACTCTGACTCACTTTTCTGAAATTATAAAAACACTAATGCATTTACTGCAATTCATAACAGCATTTCTGAATGTTGATGTTTCTATACCAGAAGATGCCTGTGGTGAATGTAGAATATTTGAGTATTATTTATTATCTTATAAACACACATGGATGATTGGTTAAATCAGCAGCAGTTTAAGCAATACAAACATTAAATCAATATAAGAAGGTTTTAATTTACTTATAGACCACAACCAGCTCGATTCAAATAGCACTGAAGTTTTAAACTATTATTACAAAAATAGTTCATGTGAAAATAAATACATGAAACATTCAAAGATTCAATTTTTATGTAATATATTCACATGACTGTGTTGTCCAAATTAATGCCAGTGGCAAGTCTAAGTGGACATTAAAGTTCAGTGGCCCAGTCATAATCCTCTATATCTAATATAATGCCTTTTACCTTAACAAAAATAATCAGTAGAAGTCTGTTAAATGGTAAAGTGGCTACTATTTAAAAAGATGCCAAAAATATATTTTTCTTCAAGGGTAGGGGTAAAAAGAAGGTTAAAAATCATAGCCCAATCTCTATTTTTAGTCCGTTCCCTAAAATACTGAAAATAATCTTCCATACCACCTTGCAGAATATTTGGTTTTACACAGCAAAATCAAGAAAATAAGACATGAATGAAATGAACAGAGCACTCAAGCCAACCTAGTGGAAATAATTAACCATTTAGCCACATAATGCAACAAACATGGCATTACAGCAACATCACTCTTCCTTATCTTCTCAGGACCTTTTGATGAAGTTAGCCATGATTTTATAATCTGCCAACTTCAAAGCATTTGATATAGTACATTAGTTTTCAAATGGTTTACTAGACACTTGCAGCACAGGACATAAGGTGCTAGTTAGAAAAAAAAAACTTAGCTTTTAATTTCAAAAACAACTTGCACATTCTTCAAGGCTCTATCCATAGTCTTACCTTGTTTATCGTTTTCACAAATGGCATGAAAGTTTCTATCCTAACGCAAAAATAATTACAGATGTAGATGACTTGAAACTTCTTTGAAGTGCCAGCGATTTATTTTCCTTCATTTCTCAACTATACCAATACTCTGACACTTTACCTAAATGGTTACATGACTCAAACATCATTAACAATAAGTAAAATAAAAGTAAAACTTGTGATTTTTGGGAATAGACTAAAGTATCTGCATAAACCTTTACAGATAAATATTGACATCTAAATATCTGCCCTATATAAATATTCAGCAATCATTTTTGATAATAACCTCACCTTCAGTTCTCATGTCAATATGCCTAAAAAGGCATGCATAAAAAATAGCTGACCTCTTCTACTGGAGTGTGTTCCCAACTACTGGAGGAAAGTTAGCTAATACACAACAGCTTCCCAAGGTGTTTTAAGGAGGCAATGCAATCAGAAACCTTAAGTTGAATTGATACAAAATGTAATCGGCATACTATAAACTAACGTCTTTTGCATCTCGAAAAATTATTGACACCCATACCTGTAACATTCTAAAGAACTTCAACAGGATGATCTTTGAAATGGATATATAATCATGTTACTTTCACACAGACAGATAGCTATTATCTAGCTCAGTTTACCACCAGCTAAACTCTCAGGTCCACAAACAAATATTGCTTACATTTAGAACAAATTCTAAAACTAAAGAGAGTTCCGTATTCCTTTCCCTTAAGAGAATTAAACTACATTTCACTACAACTAGATCTCATGGAAAACACTACCATATCCCAAAATACTACTAATATCTATTTGAGTAAGACAATAATAAAACAATAATCTCCTCTTGGTTGACTTACCCTAAAAAGAAGCACTCTCTGTCCTTTGTATATAACCCGTTATTTGAACCCCCTACACATCCTCTTTAATCTACAGGCTACTGGCTACATTTGGCCAGCTAAGACCTACATGCAATCGACCAGACATATAAGTGAATTTAAATAAATTTTTATCTGCACTTTTTTCAAATATTACAGCATTTACATTGATTTATTTATGTTGCATTGGATACTATCTAGCTGGAAGTTGTGGCTCTGGTTTTTCAGTTAATGCTTGTTAGAATTCCTGCATAGCTAGTGATAAGTGGGGGAAGTTTCACTTCATTGTTATTCAGTTTCTGCCTTATATAAGTGGTACATTTTGGATTATTTTCTGCTTAAACTCTGAGCTTTGGCCAGCTAAGACCTACATGCAATCAACTGGACGTATAAGTGAATTTAAGTAAATCTTTATCTGCACTTTCAAATAATACAGCATTTAAATTAATTTATTTGTGTTGCATTGAATACTATCTAGCTGGAAGTTGTGGCTCTGTTTTTTCAGTTAATGCTTGTTAGAATTCCTGAATAGCCAGTGATAAGTGGGGGTAGTTCACGTCATTGTTATTCGGTTCCTGCCGTATATAAGTGGTACATTTTGGACTATTTTCTGCTTAAACTCTGAGCTTTGGCCAGCTAAGACCTACATGCAATCAACTGGATGTATAAGTGAATTTAAGTGAATCTTTATCTGCATTTTTTCAAATAATACAGCATTTAAATTGATTTATTTGTGTTGCATTGAATACCATCTAGCTGGAAGTTGTGGCTCTGTTTTTTCAGTTAATGCTTGTTAGAATTCCTGAATAGCCAGTGATAAGTGGTGGTAGTTCACTTCATTGCTATTTGGTTTCTGCCTTATATAAGTGGCACATTTTGGATTATTTTCTGCTTAAACTCTGAGCTTTGGCCAGCTAAGACCTACATGCACTCAACTGGAAGTATAAGTTAATTTAAGTAAATCTTTATCTGCACTTTTTTCAAATAATACAGCATTTAAATTGATTTATTTGTGTTGCATTGAATACTATCTAGATGGAAGTTGTGGCTCTGGTTTTTTCAGTTAGTTCCCCACCCACTCTCCCTGATTTTGTTTTGGTGTTAATCTTGGTGGCTTTGAAACTGCCCACCCCACTTGTAAATTTGCATTTGGATACTCCTCCTGGGCCCATCTCATTTGCTCACTCAAAAAAAAAATTGCACTTTTTTCATCTGCTTTTTTTTTTTTTTTTTTTTTGAAAATCTTTTTATTTTATTATCTTATAGACAAACAATACAAACCACAGAAGAACACTGTACAAACATCAACAAAAACTATATACAACTATACATTGCCCATATCATTCACAATATATACAACAGATAATACATTAAGGAGATATAATACAAAAATGATAAAGGTAATCACAAGTTCTGTTCTGAAAATTTTTGGAATGTAATTTTTCATCTGCTTTTACTGTATTTGTGTTTCTTCCTACGTTATTACTTTATTTTGCTTTTGCATCATCTTAAAAGTACTCAATTGTATTTATTACTGCTTGGTGTAACTATCATTCTAAGCCTTTTGGTTTAAGTACTTGGGCTTCAGACCAGTTGTTTTACATTAAGAAGGTTTGTGGTCTGCACTGTTGTGGCAGGACAGGTAGCTTACATCCTTCTAAGTTGGGAACTGCTGATTGAAGGCTCAGTGTCTGTTATTCTGAAAGTGTATTAGGGCTGGTTTAAGCACTTGGGCTTCAGGCCAGTTATTTTACATCAAGAAGGTTCGTGGTCTGCACTCTTGTGGGAGGAGAGGTTGGACTCTGCCCTTCTGAGCTGGGAATTTCTGGTTAAAGGCTTATAGTGCCTGCATATTTGAACTGTTTCTTACTGAAATTGGTGCATCTTGTTTGTTGTAGCATAGACTAGATCCAGGTCTGCTGAATCTAGCTTTGTTTGTATAACTTGAGCACTAATCCAGGCCTTCTTTTTTGGAGAAGGTTCCCCTGCACCCCAGTGGCAGGAGTGTGCAGTTAGAACTTGTCTGATTGAAGACTACAGGAACAGGGCTCAGTTTTGAGATTTTTTTACTGGTTAATTGGGTAATTTGTTTAAAAGCCTTTTCTGGTTGTTTATAGTAATCTAAAACTGTTTTAAGTGTATTTTTTACTGTTTGTAGTCATTTAAAGCTGTTTTAAGTGTATTTTAACTGTTTTGCCTTATCTTTTCAAAAAAAAAATGTTTCCTTGTTTCCCACCTTTCTAAGCTAGTGTAGTCCAGTTTTCAGGGTACTGCTGTATTCAGGGCTGTGTTACAATTTTCTGAGTTGCCCATACCTTACTTGGATACCGGGAGGTTTCTCTGTTCACCTGTGAGAGAGGGAGCTTTGAGCAGCCATCTGTCCCTGGAGGAGTGGTTCCAGCTCAGAAGTTAGTAGTTTATAGGCCATTTTGAGCTAATTTCTATCTCTTTCATTTCCCTGCTGTAAAAACCACGTTTGCACAGTTTTGCACATCTGGGCAGCACCAGTTAGCTAGGGCTAACTTTATCCCAGCTCCACCAAGTCTCCTCTTCAGTTTTTCCCTTGAAAGTAGTCTGCCTCTCAACCTAAGCACTTAAAAAGCATCCTACAGTCCAGCACTTGCTCAGACCTAACAGCAAGCACTAATATACCCCGACACTTAATTGCCCAGCAGGGCAAGGCTTATTATTCACCCCTCACCAACCAAGAGACTAAGCAGCTCACCCTACTATACAAGCATGACCAGAGGGCAATTTCAGATATACTCCCTAGTCCAGCTGGTGAACCTGGGTATCCTGAGGCAATGTTACAACTGCCTCATGTACACAGACAACTCTCTCCTTCTACCACAATACATTAACATATGCGAGTGATGCAATTATATAGCTAAACTGGAGGCTAAGCTCTCTCCACCCAAGACTGGAACAGGCAGTCATGAGGAAAAGGTTAACACTTGCACCACACCTCCAGCCTCACATAGACATACCAAATCAGCACTGGCAAAAAATACACATAAATACACAAAATCATACTCAGAGGCTCTAAATAAAAACCTGCAAAAGCATCACAGACCACCAAAGCAGATACTCAAAAAGCCTGCACCTCCCATCACAAACCAGACAACACATAAAACACAAAATCAGTGTGACGCACAATCACAGCCCTTAAGGCGAAATAACATACCTAATATGCTAGTAATAGGCAACTCTATAGTCAGGCACACTGATGTCCCACTCACTAGGCTGGACAAGGAGAAGGTTACTGTTAGCTGCCTGGCGGGAGCCAGAATCCGCCACATAACACAAGCACTCAGGTCACTCCAGAACCAGTAGAAATATGACTCTGTCATTGTTCATGTTGGAGTGAATGACCTGAGATGTACCTCCCTGGACTACATGAAAAGAGACATGGAAGAGCTCTCTGATCATGTAGCCCAGGCAGGTATGACCCTGACCCTGAGTAGCATCCTGCCCTCACCAAGAATGATAATGCAGTATAAAGAAAAAATGATCAATTTCAACAAATGGCTAAGCTTCTGGTGTCATTCAAAGGGGCTCTAATGTCTGTCAGCCTGGGACGACATGCTCAACAAGCCTAGTTGCTTCACAAGAGACAGCTTTCACCTGTCACACCTAGGGTTTTGAATACTGGCCAAGGCTCTTGCTGCCCCCATAGTGCATTTTTTAGGCAAGGCTCAAAAGTCAAACCCACCTTCGTAACAGCACAAATAAAAAAATGAGGGTTATGCTACTCAATGCCAGGAGTTTAAATCTCAAAATGCATGCGCTCGAAGCACTCCTCAGTATGGAGAACGTCGACATCTGTGCAGTAACTGAAACCTGGTTCAGGGCTCCACAGAGCACCCCAGCACTACCAGGCTACAACTCATACCACACATTCCGGACACAGAACATGGACCGAAACACAAAATGAGGGGGTGTATCTATATTCATCAAAGATACCTACACCTCCAGGTTAGTGATGCAGCATGATACCTCCAAGATCATCCATGTGCAACTAACATCAGGCAAATCTACAATGCAAATTGTGGCCTGCTACATACAGATCACCCCCCATGACCCAGGACCACCACTCCACCTTTCTGGAGACACTGAAAAACATGAAGGTCCTACCGAACACCCTGATATTGGGTGATTTCAATTACCCTACCATTAACTGGGAAAAGTACTCAAGTACAAACTCCCTGGTCCAGCGCTTCATGGAATTTATCAACTCAAATGCCCTGGATCAGCTGGTAAACTCCCCTACCAGAGGTGAAAACATATTGAACCTGGTCATCACCAGCATGGGCGACAGGTGTTCCACACCGGAGGTCAACCCGTCACTGGTTAGATCAGACCATAAACTAATCACTCTGGATGTCCACACCACCACCTCATGCCAAGGAAACCACAGTGAAAAACCTTTCTATAGCAAACTTCACCTTACTTAAGACAGAGGTGGTAAGTTTCACAGCCCCCACGCTAAAAGATAAGTGTCCAAGATGCAGGAACCTTTACAAATGCACTCTATGAGCACCTACAAGGATGCATGGATCATGCCATCCCTAGCAAAACCAAGACTCACTCCCCTAAGAGAATTAAACCAGTCTGGTGGACCCCTGCCACAAACAAGTTATACAATAGAAGGAGGAAACTAGTTCAGAAAAAAAGCAAATCCCAAGAAGGAAAGATCCCTGATCAGTATCAGTAGGAAACTAAGGTCCCCCATAAAATCCTCCAAGGCTAACTTTGAAAGAAAAATAGCCAAGGATTCGAAAGATAACTACAAAGCCTTCTTTAGCCATGTCAAGAATCTAAGTGGCAACTCGCAGATATGCTCTGAGCTAGTGAAAAAAAAGCACAAAATATACTGAACCCACTGATATTGCCAACATCCTGGCAGATAGATTCAGTGCAAACTTCACCCCCCTGTCACCCCCAAAACAACAATATCAGAAAAGTGTAGTGTCCTGGAAATCACAGATGCACAGGTGAAAACAGCCCTTTCAAAAGCACAGTGTCAATGGGGGCCAGATGGTGTCCCAGGCTGCATCTTGCACGAACTACAGAACAAACTAACCCTCCACCTAAACACACTGTTCAACCTCAGCCTCTCCACAGGCTATGTGACCATAGAATGGTGCACAGCAACGGTTATTCCACTCCAGAACGGAGAGGCCACAACTGACCCTAGTAACTATCGCCCCATAAGCCTGACTAGCCTGGTCTGCAAGGCTATGGAGCGCATCATCATGGAACTCATTAACAAAGACATTGGGAACCTCCAAACACTTGACCTGACCCAGTTTGGCTTTGTTAAGGGCAGATCATCCCTACTATTTTTATTTTTATTTTACATTTGTTGACCGGGATAGTCCGAATGGATGCATGTCCATTTTCCGCGGAGGCCCAGGGAGAAAAGCTCCAAGGGTAAACAGATACAGCATTACATATTACAAACAGACTATTTACAGAGATTACATAAGTAAGCAAGTTAGTTCCACAGGTTACAGTTAATCCTGAGCACAAGTCAGGATTAAATTAAATTACACAGTAAACTGGTTAACAGATTTTTACACATTCTAGAGAGAGTTAGCCAGGCTTGATACATTGACATAGCCAGTTAAGTGACAAATGTTGTTTGAGTCTAGTTTTAAATTGACCTAAGGTGGAAAGTAAGGTAATATCAGCTGGAAGAGAGTTCTAGGACCTACTTACTGAGTTTGCAAAGAGAGAATCACCAGCTGTGTTATTAATTTTGCTAGTTTGAATTAGTAGTTTGTTAGAGGATCGAAGTGGTCTAGGATTGTTATAGGGGGTGATAATATTTTTAAGTGCAGGAGTATTGTCCGGATTATAGAGGATTTTGTAGGCCATAATCAGTTGGTTACACTGGATTAGGCTGGGTAGTTCAAGCCACCCAAGCTGATTTAGATTGATGCAATGATGTGTCCTAAAAGGCAGCCCAGTGGCAAACCTGGCAATGTGGTTGTAGCAAATTGAGAGTTTGTTAAGGACAGTCTTGTTTAAATTCGAGAGTAGAGGGGATGCATACAGAAGGGTTGAAAGAAGGTGAGAGCGAGCTATGGCAATTTTAGCTGGAGGGTTAGGAAGGCTTTTATTCTGTAAAGTGACCCTAGTTTTTTATTGATGGTTTTGATAGTTTGGTTAACATGTAGGTCAAATTTTAGATTATTGTCTATGATGACACCTAATAGTTTTGTAGATGGGTCAGGGGAGATTATTGTGCCATCATTTGATTTTATGGTAAAGGTGAAAGCGATAGACCTACGTGTTGGTGAAAATAACAGCATTTTAGTTTTTTGGGGATTTAGGATCAGACGATGTTCAGAAAGCCGGTTTTCTATTGTATTAAAGGTGGTCTGGGTAGCTGACCATAACTCTACTGGAGATGTGGCTAAGCAAATCAGAGTAGAGTCATCAGCATATTGGATACAGCGGACTTTTGGGATGACAGTATAAAGGTCGTTAATGAAGATGGAGAACAGCAAGGGCCCTAGTATAGAGCCTTGTGGTACTCCAAGGGGGTTAGGTAGAAGGTTAGAGAGTTTGTTCTGCCAGAGGACAGCTTGCTGTCGACCATTTGGGTAGGATTGAAACCACTGGAGGGCTCCAGTATCTAGACAGAATGTTTGCAGGGTGTGGATTAAAAGTTGGTGATCAACCATATCGAATGCCTTGGAAAGATCCAAAAAGAGGGCTGAGGATATATAATTATTGTTGCGATTATGGTTTATGGTGTTAGTAAAGGCTAGGAGGGCTGAAGTAGTGCTGTGATGAGGACGGAAGCCATGCTGAGTGTCTGCCATAAGGCGATTTTGGATTAGGTGGTGCATGGTTTGTCTATGAATACATTTTTCCATAATCTTTGCAAGTGGAGAGAGTATAGCTATTGGCCTATAATTGGAGAATTCAGTAGAGCTGCCTCCTTTGTGAAGTGGGATTACATAGGATATTTTCCAGATGGTGGGAATTTTAGCTTCTACTATGATTCAATTGATTAGTATTGAGATGGGGTAAGCAATAGCATCAGCTGATTTTTGTAGGTACTCTGCAGGGAGTTGATCAGCAGAAAGTGTAGTGGGTTTTAATTTTTTGATCAAGGTATAGATAAGTGAAGTGGCGACTGTTTGGAAGCTGAATGCGAGTAGGTTTCTAGGGGTGCTACTTTCAGGACCAGGGGAGCTAGGAGGTAGTTGGCTACCTAGGGCTTGAATTGTCTCAGTAAAAAATTGGTTAAAACTATCAGAAACATCTTCAGGGGTTTTATCAATAGTAGCAGCAGGGATTGGGGTGACATTTGTCCAGGATGTAGTAGATTATTTAAACCTGCCCAAAACTTCTGAGGGTTATTTTGATTTACTGTCTGTAAACTACAGTAGTATTGTTTTTTGCCTTGTAAAATTGATTTTTTGGATTTGTTCCTGGATTGCCTGTATTTAATGTGATCTTGAGGGTCTTTAGAAGAATGCCATAAAGCCCATGCTTTGTTTCTAAGGGTAATTTTGAGTTTAGACTCTATAGAAAGCCATGGTGCAGTTTTTGCCTTGGTTCTCTTTGAACGAACAGGTGAATGCAAATCAAGGATCTCATGGAATTTGTTGTTAAGGTATGCTAGTGCTTCCTCTAAGGGGAGGTGTTTTAGAATAGACCAATTACATGAGTTCAGTTCTTGTTGGAATTTGGCAGGGTCAAAGTTTTTATTGTTTCTAACCTTTCTGAGTAAGGGTTGTTGGGAATTAATGGTTTTGTGCTTAATTACATATGTGAGAAGGTGATCGCTTAGGCTATTAAGGAGAGTACCAGAGGTGTACAGTTGGGGGTGACTGTTTATGAGTACCCAGTCAAGTATACTTTCTTTTTGGTTGGGTTTACCTATCCTGGTAGGGGTGGATATAATTTGTGTAAATGCATGCAGGTCAATATGGGTGGTTGGGGATTCTGAGGAACAGGTGCCCCAGTCTATGTTAAAGTCTCCAAGTAGTAGGGTTTCTTGGGGGTAGTGACATGATAGCCAGTGCAGGATATCTTCAAATGTAGATATATTGTTACCTGGGGGAATGTACATACAGATGATATTAATACATTCATTTTTATTAAGTTGCAATTTGGTGGCAAGAATCTCTGAGTTATTAATCTGAGGAGGTTGTATTACATTTATGGTGACATTCAACTGAGATTTATAGAGTACAGCTACCCCACCCCCCTTCCTTGAAGCATGATCCAGCCTGTGTATGTTGTACCCAGGTGGTAACACTTCATTGTCTTTAGTGTTAGGTTTTAACCAGGTTTCAGATAAACAGAGAATCTCAGGGGAGTGGACATCCAGAAGTGCATGCAATTCATGTACCTTCTTATTAATGCTTCTAATATTGAGATGACAGACTAGGAGAGACTTAGTTGGCCTATTAATTGTAGGTCTGTAGCTTAGATTGCAAGTAGAGGGGGTATGTGTATCTGACGTGAGTGGGCCAGGGTTGGGGTGAATATCACCACCAAGTATTAGGTTGAGTCTATACTTGGTGATGAACTTCAGGAATTTGTTTATTAGTTTGTGGTAGTGTTTGGATCTAGAGCTAATGTGCCTGGGGTTGAGATGTTGATAGACTGAACAAGATGTTGGATAGGATCTGGTACTGTAAGTATGGTTGAAGGTGGAAAGATTTACAGCTGGGGGATAGTATGGCCTTTTGGGACCTGAAATCCCGTGAGAAACTGGTTTTCATACAAGGTAAGGAGGTATGGTGTGAACAAGAGGGGTAGTAAAGAGGAGTATATCATTATTTGTGATTCAGCTAGTGAGTTAAGGAACTGTTTTACCTGGTGATGCAACACCAGAAGATTGAGTGGTGAGGTAAAGGTACTGGAAGGGGGATGGGAGAATGCCAGATGAAAGCTAATAGGTGCTATTAAAATGTAGGTAGTAGAATGGGGGTGGGTGGAATTATACCAGATGAAAGCAGATAGGATCTAGAAAGTGGGGGAGTGGCTATAGTATTGGAAATTTAGAGATATTGTGGGTGGGAGGTAATTGGGGGCAGGGAGGGAAGCGAAGAGAGCCTGAGCGTAGCGAGGGTGAATGTAGTGGGGCTATTGCAGTTTACAAAGTTTCCTAAGGTGTCCTAAAGCTGTAAGGTAAGTATTACAGCTCTTAATGTAAGAGTCAAATTTACTTCAGTTACAGGGAAAGGAGGCAACCACTCAAGTAGAAACAAAGAGCCCTATGGCTGACCAATATGGTGACCTGCTTAATTACAAAGCACTGTAAGTGAAAGCTTAACAAATGCTTTTTGTGTGTGCAACCTGCTCTGTTTAAATGTTGAGAGAAACTGATTGCAGTCCTGTAGACACCGTTTTGTAGGGAACTGTAGAGTTCAACTAGGAAAAAGAGAAAAGCAGAAATTCTAGGGTAAGCATGAAGGCAACAACAGGCAGTTATTATAGCAATAACCCACGCCTGGGTGTGGGTAATGCTAAATTTACCCACGGTTGGCGTGGTTTGGTCCCGAGTTAAGCCCGAGGACCAAACAAAGCCAACCGTGGGTAAATTTAGCATTACCCACACCCAGAAGTGGTTATTGCTATTACATGACATTATTTAAGAAAAGAAACTGTTACTTTTCTTAAATAATGGCATAGTATAATGCCTGTTTACTGCCCTTCCGCAGATGTCTGGCTTCCGCGGCAGTTCTGATGTACTGCGCCTGCGCAGTACATCAGAGTTGTGGCAAAAGCGGAGAAAGCAAGATCTCCGTTGCTTTTTAGTCTCGCTATGTTAAATGAGTTTAACATAGCGAGACAGTTTAAAATAAGCAACGGACATCTCCGTTGCTTATTTTAAACTGTCTCGCTATGTTAAACTCATTTAACATAGCGACACTAAAAGCAACGGAGATCTTGCTTTCTCCGTTGCTTTAAAACACTGCCTGCTATGTTAAATGGGTTTATCATAGCGAGACAGCTTTAAAATAAGCAACGGAGATCTCCGTTGCTTATTTTAAAGCTGTCTCGCTATGTTAAACCCATTTAACATAGCGAGACAGTGTTTTAAAAAAACGAGTTATACTAATCGAAAAAAGTCCGGGCGACCGGACCTTTTTCCATTAGTATAACTCGATTTACAACGGGCACGCTGGCCAATCAGCGTGCACGTTTTGGGGGGGTCATGGTATAATATATAATAATGCATTCAGAAAGGTTTGGTGGGGGGGGGGGTTAAAGTAGTATACTTCAGAATGAACTAAGATTTATAGCTAAGAAACCTAAGAAGAGAGCAATGCAGTAAATAAACACTTGCCAGATTTTAAAGATATACCAGAAAAACTAAATCAATTATTCACAATTGTACAACTGGAAAATTGCCAGTAAAAGCACTTCAGGTATAGCCAGCCCAAGTTATTCAAGTCATAAAAGCACTTCTTCAATGTGTGTATGCAATTTAAACATTAAAAAACACATGCAGCAAGGAGGAGCTCTGATTATACACTTTCTCTAGGTACAGGTTCAGTTTAAACACAAATATTACCACAGAAATTCAGTAAAGTCACTAGCTACTTATAGAGCAGTCTGTGCAGAATCAGAATTTAGCATCAGGTCATTCAGTTACACAAAAAACAGTAAAAGATCCATACAATGAAGAAACTTACACTAAGTCACACCAGGTCAGCCAAGGGGGGAAGAGAGAGGGAAATCCTAAGCACCTAGATTTGAAAATGATGCCTGTACTGAATTGTAGCAGTTTAACCTGTTTGAGGAAAGAGGGGATGGGGGAAAAGAGAAGGCAGTGGGAGTGGTTACAAGGAATACCCTGATTGACTCAAGACACCACACCAGAGATAAGTTGAATGTAAGGGCCTAAAATCTGCACTCAGCACTGTTTTATTTGCACTCAGTACTTTAATTTTAATGTTACTTGCACTCAGCACTGTAATTTCACTTATGTTTAGCAGGAAAGACAGACCAACAGTACACAATTTTGGGAATTTTTACAAGGAATTTTACTAAACCTGACTGACTTCTTCGAGACAGTCAACAAGGCCATAGATGAGGGGAGAGCAGTTCACACTGCCTGCCTTGACCTCGCCAAGGCTTTTGACACCATTCCCCACTCGGGAATTATAGAAAAACTCACCAGCCTGAACATAAACCCCTATGTCACAAGATGAGTTGCCAACTGGCTTACAGACAGAACTCACACGGTAAGAACAGCGGGCTCCAGATTTGACTCTAAACCAGTCACAAGTGGTGTCCCACAAGGCTCAGTCCTGGGACCCCTACTGTTCGGCATATACTTCTCAAAAGTACAGACAAACACAGGAGGACTATGGCTAACCGAGTTCGCTGATGACTGCAAACTGGGAGCCATAATTGACTCTCCGGCTGACATGGACATTATCCAAAAGGGCCTTACTGAGACGGACACCTGGTGTCAAAGTCATGGTCTCAAGCTAAATGCCAAAAAATGCATAGTCATCCAGTTTGGGAAAAACAAAACACCCATGAATTACCACATAGGTGGCAGTCCCCTTAATACAGAAGAGGTAATAAGAGATCTGGGGACCCAGGTAGATAGTAATCTCTTCTTTGACGATCATATTGCCAAAGTAGTTAGGAAATCCTTCTATGTAATCCATCTAATTACTAAAGGGGTCGCATCTAGAGATAAAGAGGTTATAGTGCCCCTCTACTCTTCACTCATCAAACCCATCATAGAGTACAATGCCCCATTTGGGATGTACCTCACAAGACACTTCCAACAGCTGGAAAGACCACAAAAGTACCTCACCAAGAGGATTACTGGCCTCAAACATATGTCCTATGCAGCCCGACTGGAAAAACTCCAGCTGTACTCAGTCACATAGCGCTTACTCAGAGGTGATCTCTGACTGACTTACAAAGCCATGTCCAACTCAGAATTGATGGACATGCTCCATCTAAAGAAATCCAAGTCACTGCGAGTCACTCGCTCTAATGAGCTAAACCTCGCCACAACAATAAATAGAACATGCTGGAAGGATAGACTCCTGTCACAGAGACTCCCCATGCTTTGGAACAAAATTCCTAACTACATTAGGCAGAGCCCTCACTAACACTCTTCAAGGGAAACCTTGAAAAGTGGATGGGTAACAGAAAATACACCCCTCGGGTCACTTCATTGGCTCTTCTAGACAGAGACTCAGTTAATTAATCAATGGGATGGTGAAAGCTGACACACTCTGGCTAGGCTTATAAATGCCCTCGGGCAGATAGCCTAGTACCTACCTATGAACCTAAAACAGCCACTATAATCCCATTATACAAAGGTAGACCAACCACATACCCTAGTAATTATAGACCTATTAGTCTCACTAGTCTCCCTTGTAAGGCTATGGAGCACATTATCTCAGATCTGATTAATCTAGACATTACAAATCCCCTAACCCTGAACCCTCATCAATTCGATTTTGTCAAAGGAGTGTCCTGTCTCTTTAACCTCATTAATTCCATTGAAAAAGTAACTGAAGCAGTGCATAGTAGTTATGCATTATGTGCAGTATATCTTAACTTAGCCAAGGCTTTTGGCAGTATTCCCCATGCAGGCATTATTGACAGAGTTGTAAATCTGAATGCAAATCATTATGTTGTTCGGTGGATAGATAACTGGTTGTCTGACAGAAGCAGTGTGGTTAGAGTCTCAACTGCCACTTCTGAAAAAGAGGTTATCAATGGTGTACCCAGAGCTTGGTGTTAGTCTGTCTCTTATTTGACATCTAGTTCCCAGACCTACAGGCTAACACTACTGGCCTGTGGTTATCTAAATTTGCAGGTGACTGCAAATTGGATGCTGCTATTCAATCTTGCCTGATTCACAGTTGTTCCTACATGGATTAGGCCATGTTAACATTTGGTGCAAGGACAATGGTCTCAAATTACATTGGGGCAAGGACAATGGTCTCAAATTACATTGGGGCAAAGACAATGGTCTCAAATTACATTGGGGCAAGGACAATGGTCTCAAATTAAATGTAGCATGGTTCATTTTGGTAAACTAAACATTTTCACATACCGTACAGATTGACACATCCATCCAGTCAGACACTCTCATGAGGAATCTAGTTACTCATTTTGATAATTCCTTATCATGTGACCATCATATCTCAGCAGTAGTTCAGAAAGCCCTCTATCTGGCTCATCTAATTTCCAAAGGCATCTTTACTAGATCCAGATAGCCTTAATTCCCTTTTACTCATATCTCACCAAACCCATTATTGAATATTATGCACCTTATAGCATGTATTTGTCAAAACATATACTCAACTTGAAGAGTTGACTGCAAAGATTCATAACTAAGAAGATCAGTGGCCTCAGACATCTTACTTATTGGGACAGACTGGCAACCCTCTTTGTACTCATTCCTTTTTAAACTCCTACGTAGACATCTGTGCCTGGTCTTTCAAATCATGAAAAGAGTCAACCCTCTTTAACCTCCCATTCCTTTGCAGACCAAATGGTACCTCAAATGCCCAGTTAACCCATTCAAGCCTATATCACCTTTTTATATAATTCCAGTTAACACCCATAGCAACTTAGGGCATCCAGACCTTTCTTGAGTTTGAGTTTTTAACTAAGTGACTTACTAGTTTATAACAGGCAGGATTAGAAAGAGCAAGGATTTATTAATAAAATGGCACTAAGATAGTTAATCTCAGATGTCCAGCAATAAAAAAGGGTCTATATCAAAACATCAAAGAATTAAAACTACGAATGTTCTGATATCGAAGACTATTCAGTGAACACTAAGAATAGCAAAGCTGCAGAACAGCAAATTCTTTCCTCGGGAAAAAATTTGGTTGGCCGTTTCTGTGGCTTCAGGTTGGGTTCAGGTAAGTGTGCGATTGTTTGTACTTTAGGGTTAGGGGCAGGTTAAGTGAGTTAGGGTTAGGGAATAGGTTAGGCGTGTGTGCGATAGTGACAGACTTTAGGGTTAGGGGCGGTTTAAGTGAGTTAGGGTTAGGGCATGGGTTAGGTGAGTGTGCGACAGTGACGGACCTTAGGGTTAGGGTTTGGGTTAAGGTAAGTGGGTAGATAGTAGTGTATGTTTAGTTTAGTGTAACATTAGATGTAGGAATTTAAATGTATGTGTGTGGTTGCTGTTTGTTTCATGTGCTTGTGTTGTGTATGCATTTCAGAGCAGCAAATTTTTTCCATGGGAAAAATTTGCTATTCTAAATGTTCGATATTTTCATGTTTAGATGTTTTGGCACCAATGAAATAGCGTTCGCTATTTTCATCTTTCGATAACATGATATAAACGCATAAAAAAGCCTTGATTATCTTATGCTTTTTAAGTTGATTTTTCAGAAAATGCTCTGAAATGCAAGGATGTCTGCAGGCTGCAAGAGGTGTGACATTCCATACCACATAGGTGTTAATGTATTAAAGGAGCTAAACCTTCATCAATAGTTAAAATAACAGTGTTAACCATAATTAGCCTGCGTGTTCTTGTAGTCTAGTCTAAATATGTTGTACTTGCAGATGCATCTATTCTATTGTGCTGAGCTGCTATTGTCCAAGCTGCCTTGAACTCTTCTGCTATATTTTGCTTGATAAACATTCCCACAACATCTTGGAAGTGTTGCAGTTAGTTCAGTGGGTTTGCAGAATATGTTGCACAGTACCAGAGTGCACCATCTTTTAACTGTCCCAATTCATGTTCCCTGTAGCAGTATGCCAACCCCTAGTCCCTGTAGCAGTATCCCCACACCTATTTCAATTTTCAATTTTACAAGGCAAAAAACAATACTACTGTAATTTACAGACAGTAAATCAAAATAACTCTCAGAAGTTTTGGGCAGGTTTAAATAATCTACTACATCCTGGACAAACTTCAACCCCAATCCCTGCTGCTACTATTGATAAAACCCCTGAAGATGTTTCTGATAGTTCTAACCAATTCTTTACTGAGACAATTCAAGTCCTAGCTAGCCAACTACCTCCTAGCTCCCCTGGTCCTGAAAGTAGCACCCCTAGAAACCTACTTGCGTTCAGCTTCCAACCAGTCGCCACTTCACTTATCCGTACCTTGATCAAAAAATTAAAACCCACTACATCTTCTGCTGATCAACTCCCTGCCGAGTACCTACAAAAATCAGCTGATGCTATTGCTTATCCCGTCTCAATACTAATCAATCGAACCATAGTAGAAGCTAAAATTCCCACCATCTGGAAAATATCCTATGTAATCCCACTTCACAAAGGAGGCAGCTCTACTGAATTCTCCAATTATAGGCCAATAGCTATACTCTCTCCACTTACAAAGATTATGGAAAAATGTATTCATAGACAACTCATGCACCACCTAATCCAAAATCGCCTTATGGCAGACACTAAGCATGGCTTCTGTCCTCATCACAGCACTACTTCAGCCCTCCTAGCCTTTACTAACACCATAAACCATAATCGCAACAATAATTATATATCCTCAGCCCTCTTTTTGGATCTTTCCAAGGCATTCAATATGGTTGATCACCAACTTTTAATCCACACCCTGCAAACATTCTGTCTAGATACTGGAGCCCTCCAATGGTTTCAATCTTACCTGAATGGTCAACAGCAGGCTGTCCTCTGGCAGAACAAACTCTCTAACCTTCTACCTAACACCCTCGGAGTACCACAAGGCTCTATACTAGGGCCCTTGCTGTTCTCCATCTTCATTAACGACCTTTATACTGTCATCCCAAAAGTCAGCTGTATCCAATATGCTGATGACTCTACTCTGATTTGCTCAGCCACATCTCCAGTAGAGTTATGGTCAGCTACCCAGACCACCTTTAATACAATAGAAAACCGGCTTTCTGAACATCGTCTGATCCTAAATCCCAAAAAAAACTAAAATGCTGTTATTTTCACCAACACGTAGGTCTACCGCTTTCACCTTTACCATAAAATCAAATGATGGCACAATAATCTCCCCTAAACCATCTACAAAACTATTAGGTGTCATCATAGACAATAATCTCAAATTTGACCTACATGTTAACCAAACTATCAAAACCATCAATAAAAAACTAGGGTCACTTTACAGAATAAAAGCCTTCCTAACCCCTCCAGCTAAAATTGCCATAGCTCGCTCTCACCTTCTTTCAACCCTTCTGTATGCATCCCCTCTACTCTCGAATTTGAACAAGACTGTCCTTAACAAACTCTCAATTTGCTACAACCACATTGCCAGGTTTGCCACTGGGCTGCCTTTTAGGACACTTCATTGCATCAATCTAAATCAGCTTGGTTGGCTTGAACTACCTAGCCTAATCCAGTATAACCAACTGATTATGGCCTATAAAATCCTCTATAATCTGGACAATACTCCTGCACTTAAAAATATTATCACCACCTATAACAATCCTAGACCGCTTGATCCTCTAACAAACTACTAATTCAGACTAGCAAAATTAATAACACAGCCGGTGATTCTCTCTTTGCAAACTCTGTAAGTAGATCCTGGAACTCTCTTCCAGCTGATATTACCTTACTTTCCACCTTAGGTCAATTTAAAACTAGGCTCAAACAACATTTGCCACTTAACTGGCTATGTCAATGTATCAAGCCTGGCTAACTCGAATGTGTAAAAATCTGTTTACCAGTTTACTGTGTAATTTAATTTAATCCTGACTTGTGCTCAGGACTAACTGTAACCTGTGGAACTTGTTTAACTTGCTTACATATGTAATCTCTGTAAATAGTCTGTTTGTAATATGTAATGCTGGTATTATGTAATGCTGTATCTGCTTACCCTTGGAGCTTTTCTCCCTGGGCCTCTGCTGAAAATGGACATGCATCCAGTCGGACTATCCCGGTCAACAAATGTAAAATAAATAAATAAAAAATAAATAAATATTTCCTGCACTATTCCCTAGTGCTAACCTGTGTCTGGTTTCATGTAAAGGCAGTTCGTGGCAGCTCATGGCATCTATTGTGTGCTAATGACATTGGATTTCGCAGTTCCAGTTGTCACTTCCTGCTATATATTTCTCAGCTAGAGCTGATAGTTTACTGCCATGCTATACTGCATCATTGCTGTTTGAGTACCACACATCTTGCTGCCTTATTTCAACTTTTCTGCACTGTATGTATTACTGTGGCACCCAAGCCTGCTGTTGACTCCTCTTGTCCATTACTGTGGCACTCATAGTTGTTACACCTAACATTTTGTGTAGCCTTTTGCCTATTTTATTACCTGCCTCATAGAAACATGTCACATTTTGCCTTTTGCATTAACTACCATGTACATATTTCTAGCAGCTCTGTCTCTGGTTTCAGGATTATTTTACTGTGGTATCCTTGCTTTCTGCTCAGTAGTACACAAATAAATTAATAATGCATTCATTACAAGTATCTGCTGCTCAGGCACTCTTTCTTATTACTATACTAAATAGCTCAACTTTTAAAGTACTGTACCATCAATACCTACTGTTTAACTGATCCTTATAATAGATTCATAGGTTAATATCTACTTACTAGGGTACTGGTTTATGAGGATCTTAAGAAGCCTAGCCTTACATACCATAGTAGTATTAGCCCTTTATATATATATATATATATATATATATATATATATATATATATATAAAATACTCTGGTGTATTATCATGTACTAGATGTATTATATCTAACTATATTGAATAGTACTGATTGTACAGTATTGTACTTCCACGGTGGTGCAGTGGTAGCATTGTTGCCTCATAGCAAGAGGTTCTCCCATTCGATTCCCGGCTTGGGTTGGGAGTGCCTTCTGTGTGGAGCCTGCATGTCCTCCCCGCGGTCAAATGGGCGTTCGAAAGACATGCGTTGAATGGGCGTGCCTTCCTTGAAGGTTGAGCGTCGGGCTGGCAACTCGACACCATAAACACCAACTGCCAATCATTAGCGGACCGGAGTTCCACTGTGGCGACCCCTAACCGGGAAAAGCCGAAAGACAAACAACAACAACAAGTGGATTGTACAATATTCTGCAGAACTGCATTTTTCCATATTTTACATAGATATACTGATTTGCACTGTTCTGCAACTGTTTTTTACAGTATTGTGCTATATTACATTGTGTTACATTGTTTATGCACTGTCTGCATAGTTTTATTACCCCTTTACATATTATAAAGCTCACTTATCCACACTATATAGAAGAAGGGTATTCAAATTCAATACCATCACACAGTTTGCCTGTCAGTGCAGAGGATTAAGACTATGAACTGCTAACAAGCTGCTTCCTGTGATACAGGGTTTGATTCTACCAGCCTTCTTTTGGCCACTCTGTGATTCTCAGCAAGTCACGTAACCGAACAGTGTACTGATGCACTGGGTCAGTTGGGAAACTGGGTAAGGGTCCTCCATGGTCTAATGGACTGTATGCTTACTAAATACCTATGAACGTATACTGTATGCCACCTGACATTTCTAGATCAGCCTTGAATCCACAGTCTGTCTCTGCTCAAAATGTTCTCAGAACTTTAGCACTATGTACCCTGAGGCAGTAGATAAACTGCCACATGCTGACAACCATTTGTTGTTACCACAGAATGAGTCCCAGTGTGAAATGTGAAATATAGAAATACTTTTGACAAATGGAGACAAACCTCTCACTCAAACTGGGTATCAATATCCATAACAACAGCAAACCTACATACTGCAAGACAAACTCAAAACCTTCCTACACTGGGATGCTCCAAAAATCACTTCCAAAGCCACAAACACCTCCAGTGTTGTAGATACATGGATTGTAGCCAAACCTTAATGACACAGTGACACCAATTCCATAAATAAATATAATGCCTTCCACCACCACCACAGATGAGAGTCACCAGATGGACAAAGCATGGAGGAAATGAACAAAAAAATAAAACAGCTTGTAATTTATTAGCATATAACAACTAAGAAACCTAACAAAACAACTTATCAACAAAGATAAGAAAACCTTCTCCTCAACCAATCAAAACATACACACTAATAATCCAGAACTGCTCTGGCCCCCAATCAATAAACTGTTAAATCCAGAACAAGCTACACAGCCAACACCAGTTACACAGAAACAAAATGATACCATAGCCAACCAACTCAATAACCATTTTATACAGTCATTAACCAGCCAAACAACTAATCAAACTGTTGAGGTCGCTACTCAATCAATGAACCTCTTTCAAACATTTCACCTTCCAACCTGTTTCCACTGTCAAATACCACCTCAAAAATTAAAGCTTACTACAATACAACTGCACTGACAATCTACCTGGTGAATACCTTAAAATAGTAGCTTAGGCTACTGCATACCTATCTATATCTAAAGGTAAAGTCTCCTTGATATAGAAAAAAATAATTATAATTATTCCACTGCAGATAAACAGAATCAATACAGATCTTCAAGGTACAAGCCCATTTTATTGCACCTATTAAAAATATTAGAAAAATGTATTCATAAGCAACTTATCGACTATCTAGTAGATAACCAGCTTCTGTCTTCACCCCAGCATGGCGTCCTTTCTCATCACAGACCAACTACTGCTTTGCTGAATTTTGTTAATATTGTCAACACCTTGAAGTAAGAAACACACTCACAAAAAATGTTGCAGAAATCACAAACAAGCAGGTACTTCCTCAGACAAAAAGTTGCTTCACTTGGCAAGATGAAAAGCACTTCATAAATATTTTTTGTGGAAGTTTGGTGATCTGTGGCCTTTCTCCTTCAGTACCTGCTTGTTTATGATTTCTGCAAATATTGTTAACACCAAAAGAAACACTAGAACTAGTCTCCACCATCTTCCTAGACTAATCAAAAGCTTCTGATACTGCCTTCCACAAGAAACCCTTACATAAAACTCTCATCCTTAGGGCTCAACAACTCCACTCTGCAATGGTTCTACAATTACCTCAGAAACAGAACACAAGCAGTGAAATGAAAATGATTTCTCTGCCTTCTTGCCAGTAAGTATTGGTGTCCCAAAAGGACCTGTCCTAGGCCCCATACTTTTCAACATATTCATCAATAAACTCTGCATTGCTACAAAAAAATGCTATCCTAGTTCAATCTACTGAGGACTCACCCCTAATCTGCTCTGCCAGATCTCTCTCTGTACTCCAAGACCTTATGCAACAATCCACTTACAGATTGAAACATGGGTCAATAATTCACAACTACTAAATTACTACTTTTCACCGCACAACACATCTCTACCAAAACAACAATATTCACTATTTTTTATGGCAACAACACCATGATGGAACAAGTAAACCAGATAAAGTTACTTGATGTCATAACAGATGACCAGTTGAAATTCATCACCATGTATCACACTTTTTAAAAAATAATCATCAAAAACTAGGCGCATTATACAGAGTAAAAACCTACCTACCTGACATAGCCAGAAGATGTATAGCATCTACTTTCTTACTGCCATCTCTCCTGTATACTGCCTCAGTCTTCAGTAAACTTCAGTTATCACAAATGTCCAAATCTGAGCAAGGTTATAATAAAATATCTAAATTTGCAGCAGACTATAACAATTGAATACACCACTGCCTAACCCTCAAGAGAATTAAACTGGTTAGAGCTACCACATCACCTAGCTCTTTCTCGACTAATTACAATACAAAGACTTCTCTATAAGCCTGAGAATTCCCAGCCCTTAACAAAGTAATACAGCACTACGTCTTCCAGTAGAATTTTATGCTATAGACAAAAATCACTAATCACTATAACCAGATCATCTAATACTGCAAGTGACTCACTATATTCAAATAGTGTAGCTAATTAGTGGTCCTGCATCACCCTACCACTGAAATATATTTAGAATGCAAACTCACTTAAAACAAAACTAAAAATCCACTGACCAAATCAATGGATCTGCTCCTGCACATCCCCAAGATGAATGCCACTGTTATATTCAGCTTGCCATATCATCAAATTGTTTCTATTTCAGAATCCAATACCCCATAATCAGTGCTCATCAATACTGGAACAGTTTTACTAAAATATCCCTACTATATATATTATTTTGTGACACATCTTACCCCCACCTTTATATTTCTAATATAAATCTTATTATAGCCATACATATAATTATCTTTGAACCTGCTTTACACCCTACCTCTTAAGTACAATGTTAATATTTTGTGCCCTACCTAGTTCCTTCCTTCATTTTGATTTCTTTGAATTACTAAGCACTAATCACATGATCTATTATCTATTTGAAAAACCCAGTAAAATACCACTTTAGATGCTTAATGTTCAATGTCTACTAATGCATAATTAACTTTTATACTGTAAAGTTGCTTCTACTTTCATATGGATGTAATCTAGCAAATATATGTGTAATTGTAAAGTATATTATTTAATGTCTGTTCGTGTATATCATTGAATATTTGTTTAAAAATGTCTGCAATATGTTGAAGCTTTTCTCCCCTAGCCTCCACTGAAAAAGTTTTTTGACTAAACCAGTCAAACAAATCCATTAAACAAAAGTAAAATAAATAAATAGATAAAAATTCCATTTACTATAGTAATGTGTTTGTTACAGGTATTGTCATAGATTGGCATACCATGCACCAATCACAAGGCTAAGCAAAGGCACAATAATATTCAGATGCCTCTCAGGTGCAAGAATCTGCCATATCTCATTGTGATTGTGAATGCCTTGCAATGCACCCCCCTTAGGCTATGTGAGGAGGAGCATTATGGGCCTGTAGGGGTATGTTTCTAAGGCTGAAAACCAATGAATCTTGAGCAGCATCCTAGCATCACCAAGAATGAGGCCACAGTATAAGCAAAAGATGAGTGACTTAAATAATTGCCTTAGTTACTAGAGTCACATGGAAGGGCCAAAAGCGTGTCATCTTGGAGGGGGATGGAAGACAGTCCTATCTGTTTTGTCAAGGCTCAAAGCTGGTCTGCCTGTATCTCTTCAGGTCTTTTTCATAAGGGCTATTACTTTCTCTACCTATCTAGTGAATTTCCTAGGCAATGGTATTCTACACAGACTAACAAATAAGCAAATACTAATTTAAGTCTGTCAAATATCAATGCATGAGGATACCAGTACTAATCTTCTGCTCTGCTACTACATATATTTCTGACAGGAAATGTTATGTCTAAATAATCCTAAACAACTCAGTTAAGTGAATTACTATCAACTTTGGTTTCCTGAATGATTGTATCAATTTTTTTCTTGAAATTCAACTATTTTCCTGTCAAAATCTGTGGGAGTAAAATTTCTTCACTGTATCCTGCAGCACCATGAGTTATACAAAGGCAGCATCTCAAGACACTGTGTTCAAAAAAAAAGCTTCAGTCATTACTGACTAATATTCAAGAATTGTCTTTGAAAATAGATAGAATGGATACCAAAATAGACGACTTTAAGAAAAACTATTCCAAACAAATGGAACAAATTAATGAAGCTCTGCAGTTACAGTTGCAGATTGCTGGCACTGAAGACTCCTGGAATTATATAGATAAAAGACTAAGTGAAAGGGAGAGCGATACTGAATTCCTGTTAAAACAGAACAACTCATTACTAGCCAAAATAGATGACCTTGAAAACAGGTCCCATAGGAACAACATTGGGATTTTTGGTCTACCAGAAGGAACAGAAGGTAACAATATGGTTAGTTTATTGTCTACCTGGCTCCCTAAAACTTTAGATTTGCCTGAAGCTCTCTCTCTTTTTGTATAGAGAGACCACACAGACCTCTGATTAATTCTGTATCAAAGTCCAGTGCTTCCTCGAGGTCCATCGTGATTAAATTTATTTCATCTCAGAATAAAGAACTGGCACTCAAAACTATCTGGACTAAGTCATCATTTAAAGCAAATTAAATATTATTTGTTTTGATAATGTCTATTCAGCAACAGTGATGTCTAAAAGGAAGCAATCCCTCCCCCTTATAAGAGAACTTAAGGAAAATAAGATAGAAGTACATGTACTGTTCCCAACTGGGCTGAAGAATTTCCTTTCTAATGGGGTTAGAGTCTTTGAAGATCTTGACCTTGCATTGTCATATCTACAAACTAACAACATTTTAGAACAAACAGAGGATATGGTCTGATCCATTATACCTTTAAAAGATAAATGGAAATAAGACAGATGATAAAAAGAAGAAATAAAGAGGAAAATAAAGAGATTTCCTTTTCACTTTTCTTTATTTACAAAGGAAATAAGATGTCAAATAACAAAAGTGAGTAGGTTGTAAATCCAGTAACTCCAAATAAGTAAAACACATAAAACCAACCACTGAACACGTCATTGTTCATACATGCAACGTAAGGTTATTTCTAATGTGTTACATAAGCATATTTTAGAAGAGGGGAACACTCATAGTTTTAAATTTATGATTTTAAAAGTGATTTGCATGCCACTATGTGGTGGTGATGTCAAACTTTTAACAGAGAATGAGGAGATGTTCTGGATATTAAGAATGAGGGCATACATCCCACCAGGTTTAAATGGTGCTTTTACGTTAAAACCAGTGCTTAGATATCTATATGAGCAGGTGTAATTAATCAAGTAGACAATTAATTATAGTCATGATTTGATGATGCTTATATATATATATATATATATATATATATATATATATATATATATATATATATATATATATGTGTACATGTGTGTGTTCAGTATCTGCTTTTATGTGTTTTTGCCTGAAGAAGCCTGTTGGTGAAAGTTTTAACTTGCACATTAAAGAGACAGTTGCTTTCAATGGTTTCCAGTGCATTATATTTTGTTTTGTTGAAATAACAAGATGTCAATGATTTTTTTTTTATGTAAACAAGCTTAGTTTTACTTCTTTGCATATATTTACCAGCAAAACCTGAAATGACAACATGCTTGACTAAAACATAAATGGGAGTCAGAAAATCAACAAGCAGTCTACTAATGTAAGAAAACTGAATTCCTTTTCTTTCCTGTCTTATGCTTGTCTAATTTAGAGATAATTAAGAATCAGTTTTAATAAGTCATGACAAAATATTATTAGTTTCCCTTAAATGAAGCATACAGCATTTACAGTAGCATATGATCTGAAGGGTTGCATACAGAATGCTTACTTAAGAGCTAATGCATACTTTATATTTGAAATAGAAAATGGCTGCAATATAACACATAACTGAATTTAAAGTTGTTTAATTCATATAAAAAGAAACACACACTATAAGTGACATTTCATACTTTCTTGTTATAAAAAGGCATTAACAGTGTTAAATTAAAACTGCTACTTAAATGGTATACTAAAAGAAGTGACAGAAAAACATCTTCACCTAAGGGTGGAAGCAACTCAATGTAATCATTAACTACATAAAATTAGAAAAGCTGTTTCACTAAAACTAAAGGCAAACCCTAAAAGATGCCTGTCTTTCTATTACATAGAGTTAGATAATATGCTACTGTTCTGTTTAATAGAATGATTTATGATGTGCGGAATTGAGGGAGAGGTGACTGCAGCTGCTATGGAAGTGTGTTTTGATGTTGTTTAACAGTGGAGAGATTGTGAACTTTAAAATGGCTTTGAAATAGTCTCTACACAAATATGAAATGTTCAGATTCAATATGAAATATATGGAAATTGTTGTGACTGATGGGTTATCCCTATGTGAGGTGCTTCTGTGGTAGTTAGATATGAAGCCCCTCTATTCATAGCCTGAGCTTTTTTACTTCATTTATAACACATGAAGCTTTATCTGGTAAACTAACTGCTAGTGTTCAGTTGGAATTCCTACCTAAACAAGAGAACAGAGCTCTTCGTGTTCAAATACTCTGATTGAAAGACAGCTTAGAAGGTTAATTTGAATAAAAGTCAAAACCTTTTAAATATGCATTAGCTCAAATTTCACTGCAACTATAGTTAAACATACAAACTGGAATTGAAGAAGGGAAACAACTATGTTACACATACTGTGAAATAAAATACCTTTGAATACATTTATAAGTAAATATGTTTGAAAGCAAGCATGAAGTTTAATAGTAGTTGTCAATGAATGGTAAAACAAATATATATTTATATATCTATTTCCCCAAAAATAAGACTGGCCCCGGGATTCATGAACCTTGCGCCAGGCGCCAGCATAGCGTCGGCGTTATAACGCCAAATATGGCTGCTTAGCGATTCAGGTATGAATGAATTCCACGTGCACTACCGGCGTGCGCCGGACCGTCCCGCCCGGCGTAGGTATGCAAAACACACTGTGTGCGGTATTGCACCATGCAAATGAGGGCAAATAGCGATCCACGAAGTGGCGCGAAGCGTAAGGGAACGCGGCAATGTAAACCAAAAAAGCGGTTTACATTTACCCAAACATACGGAGGAGTAGCGGAAGGCTGTCAAAGTCAGGTATCATATAGGTGCAATATGCCAATGTGGAAAGGCACCGAGAATGTCCAAAGAAAATATGCACAAAATGTAAAAATGACATAAATGGCACGTGCGTAGAAAGAACAGCAGACCCCGGGATGTGTGCACAGAAGTTGTAAAGCAATGAAATAATATGATAATGTCGAAAAGAGCATTAGAACACAAATCAGCTGCACAGCCACCACACACCATAGTATGTATGTAAAGCTGCAACCCCAGCGCAATGGTTGTCAAGGAGTGGAGGCGGTGTCGGCGCCGTAACCAGGTATTAGTAGTCAATTCCATGCAAATGAGGCAGATAATAGTGAATCGCAAAAGCGGCCAGCGTAAGGATGGAGCAAGCGGTAGCGGTACTACACCGAGGAGTGGCCTACACGAGATACATGTCAACCACACAGGGTGTGCCACTGTAGGAGGAAGGATATTGGAGGACAGCAAATCTGGGCTGTACAATGCACATCACAGCATCATGACTGGCGTGTTAGGAAATAGATGCGCTGACAGTACAGAATGCTGGCGTACAAATGCATGTGCACGAGGATGACTCGTTCCCGAAACCAGTCATGTGGCGGCCTCACCGGCAACAACCAGGGATATAGGAAGGTAATGCGGAGAATACGAGGAAATGCGGAAGCAGTGTAAATGTATCCGTAACGAGCAATTAACACCAATCAATGCAGGAAGGGCAAGCGCCGGCAGCTGATAAGTCTGCATGCAGACTCCTGCAGAACGGGAAAGGGAGGCATATGAGAGCAAAGATAATAGGGGATGTAGTAGAAATGCAAAGAGCAAAGAACCGAAATAGCACAGCCAAGTACAGAGGTAGCATAACTGCGGCGCAGATAAAATGCATCATATGCCATGTGCCTGCAGGATGCAGTAATGTAAGATGCCAGGCGAAGGCAATGCAGGCAACTGTAATGTAACAATACAGGCAGTACCGTTGCAGCTGCAAGCGTAAAACCACGGAAATAATCCATGGATAGGGCCGCACAGACACACCCAATGACATCACCGGGTATACAGCACAACAGTAATAAATGTGAATCGCACAACACACAGCCTTGATTTCCCAAGCGCCGCACCGTAGGGTGTGAACGGACGGGGAAGTTTTAACATGTATATGCTGGGTGCCGCCGTGGCCGTGATCTATAGGTATGTGGCAGAGACAGGCGGAGTTGCGGAGGGTGGTGCCGACAACTACCGTAGGCCTCACAGGAGAAGGAGAGTGTTCAGACCAAGGGTGACCTACCAGGGGCTGCGAGACCTGGAGATAGTAGGCGCTACAGGGTGGACAGGGACACGTTACAGCAAATAGTGGAGCTGTGCTGGCCGCGCCTGAGAACAAGAGACAACAGAGGAGCCCATCCCAGTGGACACAAAGGTATGTGTGAGCTTGCGAATACTGGCTACAGGTACCTTTCAAAGGCCCACGGGGACATAATGGGCATCTCACAGGCATCAGCATCCAGGGTACTACACCAGTTCCTGGATGCCATGTTACCACATGCCCATGAGCACATAAAGTTCCCCACATCTCAGGAGGTTGGCTAGCAATATCGCCGCTTCCACCGTGTGGCACAATACCGGAGGTCCTGGGTGCGATAGACTATGCGCACATAGAAATCAAGTCACCACCTGGGGAGCAGGGTAGGCGCTACATAAACCGCAAGGGATACCCCTCCATCAATTGCCAGGTCGTGTGCAATGCGCGGGGCATTATCATGGATGTGTGTGCTGGCAGCCCTGGAAGCTACCACGACTCCCATATCTGGCATGCCTCACAGCTGTATCAGGTATTCGCCAGTGGGGACATCACACAAGGTCACCTTGTGGGGATGCTGGCTACGCACTGGAGCCGTGGTTGATGACACCCATCAGAAATGCACACACACACATGCAAGAACGCCATAATGAGGCACACGCACAAGCGAGAATAATCATAGGCGTGTGTTGGGATCTTGAAATCACGGTTCGGTGCTTGGATACATCCGGTGGAGCCTTGCAGTACTCTCCAGGCACAAGTGCCCACATATTCATAGTATGTTGTATGCTACACAATATGATTCTGCGGAAACAGCTGCTGCAGGGACATAATGCGGAGGGCCACCAAGCCCGCCACAACTGCCAGGGCAAGCACAGGCACAGGGCGTGCGCCACGGACACACTGAGCCAGCCCCAGTAGGTAGACAGAGGCGTACCCAATATGCCTACGCCCTGGCAAAGAGGAACATAGCACATACTTTGACAGTGTAGGCCCCATGGACTGACACCTCCTGACCTGCACACACAGTAAAATGGGCGCCACACAAACATGTCCGCCCGTAATGTGTACCGTATGCGGACGTATGTGTGACTCCAACAAAGGCACCGGCCAAACACTGCACACCCAATAGCCAGCAGAGCATGGAGCGCCAACACCTCAACGCCGCCGGTTCAACAGCACACGGCGTAGCCATATGCTGCCACTATCGCGCCAGTCGACCACACATATGCGCATGTGCATACACAGATACTGAAATACATATCAGTACACATGTAGAAATATATATGCGCATACACAGATAGAAAGGACAACAGGGTAATATGGAACCCAGGGATGCAAGTTCACAGATAAGTAAGGCCTTGAAATCACCACATATTAAACATAGTGACCGACAACCCGATCATCCTGGAGGGTGGGCAGGGCAGGTAACGCCAGCCATGGAAATGTTAACCTGCAGCAATACATATCCGCGTGTCGGGATGGTCACCGGTCCACGGTACAGTAGCGGGATATGTGTAGGGTCACCACCTGTCCCGTTGTGAGGACAGTCCACCTTTGGGCAGTTGTGTCCTGCAAAAACATTGACAAAATGGCAAATGTCCTGAGATTGTAGGACAAAACCATTTCCCATAATTACTTTATTAGTTGCAGAAAACAGTTATTTTGTAGAAGAAACATCTAAATATGATAATAAACAGAATAAGCAACTGTAATGCTACAGCTTTGTATTCCGTCAAAAAGTGAATCGCTGTCCTTTGTACTGGCCGTGGGTATGTGTTGGCATGCAAAATCTGGCGTACCTACTACAAATGTCCCACTTTGGCCATTTGAAAGGTGGCAACCCTACATATGTGCGTGTCATATCCATAGGACATGAGTGCGGAGATACACGCCGCCACCGGCGATGCGACCAACGTAGGTATTGTGTTCAACCGTCGGTCTTGGCGGAAAGCATACCAGTGAAGTGTACGACATCATGAGGAACGTACCTCATCTGGGGTGTAAAACAGTGCATGTTCCTCGCAGTTCCTCCAAGTTCCACATTGAAAATGTCTCTCAAACAACCATTGTTAGGAATGTATATAAATGACATCCTGGTAAATAGAATGTACTCATAGTAAGTTAGTAAAGGTTCTTCACTGTAAGTAAATCAGCATATCATAATCAACCTATGACCTACTTAGCTGAAGTTGTCACTATGCCATTACTATGTGTTCCACATTATGCCCATGTGTTTCACATTACTACTGTGTGTGTTCCCCACTCCGGAAATAGAAGGTTGACAGCCATGGCGGCAATATGTGTATGTGTGAGGTGAGGTTGTCGTGTGTTCCGCTGTGTGTGTGTAATGTGTGTGCCAGTGTAAACTGTGTATGAAGGTGACATGTCACAGCGGAGTGTAATAACAGGCGTAGGCATACAGTACAGGAACCATAGGCGTATGTACAGCAGTACCCACAAAGTAGTACTGACATCTCCTCAGTGGCTATGCTGCGTGGCGGCGTAAAATGATGCAAAGCGCCAAATGTCCCAAAGTGTACCACAGGGCCATAGCAAACAGGAGATGCAAAGGGCGCATGTACAAACCACGACCGTAGGTATGGCGGCCATAACGTACACTCCACCGCGGTCCGTCGGCAGCGTTACACAGCATCAGGCATGTACGGCGAAAATACGAATGTGCCATCCGGCACCGATCGTGAACAGTCACGGTCCGGTAAATACCGCGGTGTGTTCCACGACCGTGGCGTAAGCAAGCGGCACCACGAATAGGAGGCTACGGTAGCATACAGTCCGCCCCAAGTATAGGACCACAATCACCGTAACTATCAGCGACAAAATGCCAATGGATGGTAGGCACGGACGAACATCCGCAGATATATAACCGATGTGAAGGAGGAATACGTGCAGGAAGCACACATGCAGGCGATACCGACAGCAGGCGACATCAACAAAACAAACATTCCCGGAACAACACACAGGTACACCGCAGCTCCCCAAGCACGGATGGAGCACACACACAAGCATATCTGGTATGTATAAATGCAAGACTCACACCCCGTACCCGTCACCCACATCCGCAGATATACCCCATTGCACATATCAAAGGGATAACAGCTAAAACCGTAGCAAACACATACAGGCAGTGAATGACAGCGGCATACCCACAACAAGCTCCTGGGAAACACTAGCAGCGGCTCATGCATCCATGCATTCGCTATGTACAGGAAAATAACAGCCATGTAACACATTTGAATGCACAGCGCCATCGACAGACGCCGCCAGGACACGGGGACCCACATGTCGAACACAATACCATACCCAACACACACAATCCACGGCTAACACCACAGCGAAATGTACCCGACAACACACATAGCGGATGCAGTCACACAAACATGATACAATACATACCATCCTCACGAAGGTATTGCAAATAACCAACGGCCACACGAGGAAAGAACCATGGCCTAGTGCCGGCGTAGCGAGCGAAAGGAAGGGGATCACCGCTGATATGCGCATAAGTACACACCGAGGAACAGCTATTGGCCTGATTAACCCACATGCATCAGGCGACGGCGAATATAAGGAAGACTCCTGGATATTCAAACCGTATGTTCATACGAGCGCATACAAAGTAGAGAAGAGAAACAGGGGAATAGAGGCGAACCCAAAACAAAAGGCCGGAAAGGTTTGTCGAACCCACGACATGTACTGGTGTGTAACGCACGATACGTATAGCGAAACTGTACAGTATGTGACCGGTGTGTGTAGGTAAAGATACCTGTCCATCAGGAAGACCGAGGTGCAGGTTGGATATGTAATGCTAAAGCGCGCAGCATACCAACAACTGTGGACAGCGTGTGCACAGCAGTGGGACAACATGTAAACACCAGCGATAACCCCAGGGCGGCTTGCCACCCTTTCAAAAGGCCAAAGTGGGAAATCGTCGGGACACACTTCAGATGTTACAGGTGGACACATACCCATGGTCAGTACAAAGGTTAGAACTCTACTCTTTTGCATAAAGAAAAGTGTAGTCTTGTAGCAGTTCAGTTGCTTATTGTGTGTCTTGTAACAGTTAGGAATGTACATACATAAATAAGTATGTTATGCAACTCTTACATAAGAATGGGATATAGTGATGTCCCACAATCTCAGGACATTTGCCATTTGTGATAAATTTGTCAGGACACAACTGCCCAAGGAGGGACTGTCCCTTGCAAAGTGGCACAGGTGGTAACCCTACCCCAGGTCTGCCATAGGGGTTGCAAACACAGAACAATGCCACCACCCACGCCGATGCTGGCAGTGGATATCCAACACTGAAGTGCCACAGCAGGGGATAGGACATTTATGTATAGTGTCACAGCACACATGTGCATGGGCATATACCGTCGATGTCATACGGAATGTGCGCACGGCGTGCACCTATCCCACGCAGTAGGCGACTATGTCAATTATGTGTAATGCAAAGCTGGCATGATGGATATGTTCACAAATCATAGACAGTATCACAGGCATAGCATGCATGATGGGCGATGGGCTAATGTTATATACATACACAAGATATGTATGGCCTGCACATATGGGACAATGTAGTAGCAGAATAGGTACCGAAATGGAGGTAACAGCAAGTGACCATGTCCAAGCGTTCCATAGCAGGTGCAATGTGTGCCACAATGATGTCCAGCAGGGCCGTGTGTAAACACATGTGCAATGTACACAGTACTGACACCCCCATGGTAGTGTCCACTGAGCGGCAGAACTGGATGTCAACTGTCATGTCTATACAATACGTCCGCTGTGGTGGTACCATGGGTGTGTGTCACCCTACCAGCAAGGCAGCTATCACATGACTAGTGACACAGTGTGCCCCTGTGGGATGTGCACAGGACCTATGTCCCACAGCATGGTGTGTGTCCAGTCTGTGGATGTCACACAGGCGCCGGGCTGAGCAATGTGGCATGTGTGCACACATGCAGGACTGCTCCTCCCCTGCCCACAGCAAGCCCCATGTAGGAGTACTACATGCATCAGTACTGTGGAGAACATGGCCCATGGCAGAGTACATTACACCCCTGTGTTAGTGGCATGCAGGTGAGCACAGATGTGTTACATGGCTGTCATTTGCATATGTCAACTGTCTGAGCTGGGTAGAGAGCACAGCATGACTATACTGAGACATGTAACGTTGTATCCATTGTGTAAGGTACACCACACATGTGTCATTGTAACACGACCTGCGTGTACATGTGTGTATGGCACAGGTACAAGGGCACCCAAGGTATCAGCTAGACATACGGTCCAGAAATGTGTAGTCCTGCACATGTGTACCCACGCTATGGTGTAATATGGCAACCACAGCACCATGTGGGCCATGTGTGTGTACATCAACCATGTACAACGTGATATGCCTGTATAGGGACAGTATCCATGTGATACACACCGCATGACTGTCAGTATGCAAAGGTGATGTGTATGCACTATGTGTGATGTAACTGATGCAATGATATCTACATGATATATCTGCCACACTGACACCTGTATGGGTGTCAGCAACATAGTAGGATGAGCTAGAATGCTGCCAGGTATGTAGAAGTGGTATATGTAGGCATGTACAGTACTGTGTGACAGCAGGTAGTGTCGTATGCAAATACTGAGCATGAGGGGCCACATGTCTGAGGCGTGCAATGCCACCGTCCCTGAATTGTTGTAGTCAGCATGATATGCCTGCACCACTGTGTGAACTGTACAGAAGGCACATGGCGTAACATGCCGATACATAGAGTACGATGTGATGCTGGATGTGTACACTGTCAATAGCATAAAGTGGAATGGTGCTGAAGGGCAAAGAGCGGATCATGTCTGATGTGATACCCTCTGTACCACCCCAACCACCCATGCAATAATATGACAGGTGGCCAGCATGGGATGTGGTGTGCTGTGGCGCACAGAAGCCCAACAAGGGTGCCAGGAAAGGCATGCAGGTAGTCAATGAGTGTGTGAAGCATGTATGTCAAGATGTGGCCCAGTGCCATACTGAATGGCCCAGTCATGGGTGTAGAGATGCAGCCCCATACGTGCAATGCAGTACCATCCATGTGTAGTGTGATAGATGTGGTAGTGTGGTGGTCAGGGTGCACAGCGTACATGAATGGGCTAGCAGTCACTGACGTGTGCTGCTGCAGAGACATGTAACAGCCAGGTTGGCGGGATACAACAACTACGGCGGTTGGAGGTGACATTGGGACTGTGTTCCCAGACATAACATGTGCATGCCAGTACTATGTATGTGTCCACAGGGTTAATACAATGTCCAGCCAAGGATTGGAACCCTGTAGTGAGTGAGAGTGTGTATTGTTGGTAGGTACCCCATTGGCAGGCAGGATGCCAGCAACATCTGTGTCGTCAATGCCTGCATGACCGTGGTATGCTGCATTGAATGTGGATGTAGTCAAACAGCAGAGACATACCACCACACTGCGTGAGGGCCCACACTGCAATGTCTGGCAGTCATGTGTAGGTAGCTAGCTGTGGATATGTCATGCACCAGCAGGACACACCATGACTGTCAAGTGACACACAACACACAGGTGAACAAAACTACCGTGCAACAGCCTGCACATGTGCCCATACAGCACGTGTGCATGGAACAGGAATACCACTGTGGCGTCTGTGAAAATGCCAGCACCACCATGTCTCAGTGTGGAATAGCATGGTCCCTACCAGTGTGTAAATGTAGCAGAAGTGCACTGTGATCACTGTTGGCATAGGCACATAGACTGTCCATCGGACGGGGTGCCATGCCCTCAACTACCTCTGTCAGTGGATGTCAGTAATACCGGCTGTAGTGTGTATGTACCATGCATGCTGCTATGGTTGTGTGCTTAGGGTGTGGCTAGCAGGGATGGTAAGCATGGATGTTCAGCAAACAGAGGGAGGTGTGTAGGCCTAGCATACAGACACATGGAGGTTTGGTGCATGCTGAGGGTAGTGTAGGTATGGTATGTGTCGTGTAATGTGTCACCCAGCTATCGTACTGCATGGCCAAGCATGTGTGGAGTGCGTGGGAGTCCATACTAGGGAAGGTCGTGTTGCTGGCAATACATAGCAGTAGCAACTGTCCCAGGTGCAATGTACAGCATGCCAACCCGACTGGCATGTAACCTGTGGTGTACAGTGTCTGCACTGTCGCGTGTCACAATGTGTGTAGTGGCCACAAACATGGGTATCTGAACATGGACTACCTATGATGCAATGTGTCATGGGAAAATACAGTATGTGTGTAAATCACGGTGTGGTGTGGGAACCACCCACCTGTGTGTGTTGCAGTCCAGGTATGTGACTGGGAGGTATGATCTGTGTACAATCTGGACTGGCAGGTGTGCCGTGTAGGGCATGGAGGCAGGTCCCAGGCACCGTAGATAAATGACATGTGTGCTGTACTGTGTGTGCAGTGCTAGTGTACAACACAGTGGAGGGTGTAAGCATTGTTACACATCACTGCATGCTGTGCCTACCTGTGACAGCCCTGCCAGAGACAGACATGTGACACGCTGCACAGGCAGCATAGCATGAGAAGATGTACATGTGGGCTGCACACCTTAGCCAGATGTCCACCGTCATGTGTGCCACGGTAGTGTGGTTCAACACGACTATCAGACTGGACAAACAGCACATGCCTGCATAACAACAGTATGACCATAGTCAACAGTCCCAGTGACAGAGTAGGCCAATGTAGACTATCCCTGCATGCAGACCAGTGGCTACTGGACACCTGGCTAGACACACACCTGGGCGGTTAATTCACCATTGGGCCAACACATGTCCACGTCCATGTGGGCGTACAATGTCATCACAGGGTGGTCACAATAGCAGGTGGCAAGGCAGACACGGTGTACCAGGTGATGTGTCATGTGTGCATATGTTGAGTAGCACAGCCGTTCACATGTCTGCAACATACTGGTGCACGATGTATACTGTTACATGATGAATGGAACTGCACTGTCACCCACTACAGGGCCAGCTGGCACAGGTGTGGTGTGACTGGTGTAACCATGTTTGCACAGGATACACACTGCTGTTGTAGGCAGCCATGCTGGTGGCCACCAGTGATATATGCAGTGGTCATACAAACATACCGTACACAGTGTTCAGGCAGGAATGTCAATTGTCGTGGACGATGTGCTGCTATGTGAATGTGGGTGTTTGTTGTGAATGTCACACATCCAGAAGACACCATCTGGTGCAGTCATGGTTGTCAACATGGTACACACATCCACAGCAGTCAGAACCCAGTCCCGACAATGTGTGTCAGTCACCCTTGTACCGTGTGACATATGTGCACATGGCGGAACACCTCCACTGTCATCTAAGCTGGCTACATGATGGCTGGAATGTGCTGTAGAAATGTACAATGCTGGTAGCCCAATGAAGTACCTGGAATCAGACACAGTACACTATGTCAGCCATGTAAACCATGCACAACAATGACTGCCCAACAGACACAAACAATGCATTGACACATGGAACATGTGCTCATGACAACCCCACTGAGGTATGTTGCACATATAGATGTACAATTGTCATCTATGGCCATAGCATGGATGCAGACACACATACTCCACAGGTAGTACCATGTGATGTAGGTAGGGGGCATTGCTTGTGTATATGTCACAGTAGATGTACACAGACATGTCCTGCATAGCCGTCATGTAGGGGTAGCTGTGGTATGTCACTACTGGACATGCCCATACAGATTACCATGTCCCGCAGGAGATGTGTTAGGTGTGTACCACATGTGACATGCTGACAACAATCTGCGATGTGTATGGCTGCGGTGTACCTGTGTGACAATGTCTGTGATGGGTGCAAAGGCACATAGTATCGTATTGTATGCACACAAGCCCCACATAGCTGCATAGCCTGAACATACAGTACAAGGAGTGTGTGGGATGATAGCAACCCACAGGTGGAGATGGGTATGGACGCAGCCCACAACCACATGTGTGTGTACGGTGTTCACGTCCACGACACATGAGCATCTGAGAGGCTAAGCGTCACAGTTGTACAGGGTCGCATGTACATATGTTCAGCAACATCCCTGTATGTCCCACCACTGGCCTGTGGACCGATGGACAACAAGCAAATGTGCAGGTATGAGATGTGCACAGCACATCACAGATGCCTACCGTAGAACAGGCCTACCATGTAGACATGTGCACAGTAGGTCTCGCCACCTGCATTCAAACACGTTAGGTGCCAAACCACACCAATAGTCCGACCAATGACACAGATGGGCGTGCATGCCTCTGTGTATGTATGTCTGTGAATGGCTCCGGCATAGCAATATAGCCGTGTCACCATTGTGAACAACAATATGAATGGGTTGTATGTGTGAGGGTGCATCATATGTGTATGGTCAGATCGGCGGTACCATCAGTGGGCCTGCTATGTGAACATCCATGTCCCCATACATGGATACCTCTGCTGAGGCCAACACCACATTCACACAGGGAGGGATGGCGGTGTGTAGTGCAGCAGCAGACATGTGGGTGGCAGCGGGCAATGTATGTACACATATGTGTTACCCACATCAGTTCAGGCAGATATCCATGTGCATGGGATAGCGGTGTGTGTACACATACAGCACTGTGTCGATCAACATCCCAGCACATAGCACCTGCCAGGGCTACAGTGTATGCATGGATGTGTGATACCTGCATGCACCACACACACCCTCAACAAGCAGCGTACAGCATACCTCGCTGGAGGACAGTGTCCACACCATGGTGATAAACATGTTGAATGTCCATATTCACACAGCTATGACAAAAGCAATGGACAGCCACCCTGCCAATACCGTCAGCCCCTGGGTGGGTCACACCCATTGCCATGTATGTGGCATACCCTGCCATATCATGCAGAGATGACCAGCAAGGCTGCATGAGCTATCACAGTCCCACATGGTGCAATGGACAAAGGCACTCTCACTATCAACCATACACAGTAGTAATGTGGTGGCGATGCACCCTGTCATGTTACAGGTGCTGTGTGATGCTCTGCACAATGTGTGCGTGTACATGCTATGCATGGCCTTTCCTGCTAATGTGTCATGGTTACACATTGCTCCATGTCTATCACATCGTAACACAGGTGAGCTGGGGCAAGTTGTCCAGCACCGGTACAGTGCTGTGTGGAAGTACATGGCACAACACATGCATGTGCAGGTGTCCATGTGTATGTGTACAGTGCCGCTGCTGGCGTTCACAATGGACACAGGCGTGATGTGTACTGACATATACACAGCGTACAGGTGAACAGTAGCACTGGCGTCACATGGGGACATATGCCAACTGATATGGACATAGGTGCAGCCAGGTACACATGTCCATGGCAGGCTAACATCTACATGGTGCGTGCACAGTGTGATGGGGTGGCACACAGATATGATGTGACACCCAGTGCTCAATGGTGTGAAGCCACAACATCGGCTGTGTCACCGCCACGATGCCCTTCACAGATCACTGTGCAGATGTCGTACATGTCATAGCAATGTATTTCCAACAGTATGCCAGCACAGCAGTGTGAATGTGACCTGCCACCATCATTATGTCTTCCAGATAATGCCACGTTCGGCTTCCACCATTTAGCCGACAGGAGGAGGAGGTCATCATACCATACCTCCAGAGTAACTACAGCGCCCTGTTTAGCCATGTGCCACAGCAGGCACAAGTGCGGCAGGAGATGTGGGAGGAGTTGTGCAGGAGGGTGAACAGCGTGGGCGGAACCAACCGCAGCTACCAACAAATCCGCAGGCACTGCACAGACCTGATCCGGCATGCAAGACAGCGTGCGCTGCAATCGCCAGGCAACAGCGTGGGACAGGTGGTGGGCCACCAACACAGCCCCACTCACAGCTACGGAGGAGCTCCTGGCCAGTCTGGGGACACCCCAGGAACAACCCCCAGAACCACTTGCAACCAACGTGGAGGTGGGTGTCTCCCGAGCTATGAGCCTGGAGCTGCATGGTAAGTCAGTGTCGCACGTTTGTATGATAGCCGGCGTGGGTGTGGGTGTCATAGTACAACACATGATATAGCAATACATGCCAGGTATATGGCCACACAAGATGCAAACCATTGTATGCTATGTTGTGTTAGCAGACATGTGCATAGCACATGCAACCACACACATGCATGATGTGTCATGCACAGTGCTGACCGTGGAGATAGTAATGGCTAATGTGTATACCTTTGTGTAATGCCTTTACAGGTCCGTCTGGCGTGTCGCAAGGACAAGGGTCTGTTGCAGGTAAGTCTGTTGCCAGTCAAGCGCATGTTCTGCTGTATTGATATTCCCCATGTGTCTAGGCATGACATGCTCACCTGTGTGTGCCCCGTCACGGTATACAGCTCGCACCACCGACATACACACCACCCATGTACAGTAGATACACCCGTTACCGTGAGTGGTATGACACCACACAACCAATTGGTGTGTTACGTGCATTCAGCTATGCATACAATGGTGTAGGTGTTACACAATGGCTGCATGTGTAGTATGCATTGGTATGCCAGTGCAGTATGGACACAGTACCACAGAGTGAGCTGTGATCTGGCCAGAGCACAGGTGTTACCAATGTGACCCATGCCCCTGCATCGGTGCACGCGTTGTGACATGGCGCATGCCATGTCCCATGCGTGGATGTCTGGCTGCAGCATTGTCACACCATGATATGACCTATGCACAACATAGCAGACATACACACTGTCAGCATATCCGTAGAGAATGTGACCGTCACACTAGTATGGGTGTATGTCACATGGGCCACCACAGGGCCGTGTGCACAATGTCTACCACACACAATTGTCAATGAGTCAGACAGACAAGGCCATGGTTGATACCTACAGGCATGTTGCCACACAGCACATCCACAGTGGGTACTCACCATTGCACCCTGTACACACATAGTGGGTTCATCAATGTAGTGGACCCCTGGACATCTGATGTAGTACACCAGTGACATGAAATTCCTCTCCACAGCTACTACAGGTGCCTCCAATGTCCACCATATATGTGCTGCTGAGCAGCTGAACTGGCTTACAGACATGGCAATGTAATGCGTCCAGGTCACGCATCGCACAGACACATAGCTGTGTCCTGCTACTGTGCAGTGGCACAGAGCCCGCACCACACACCGTACAGCTATGCACACAGCTCACAGCAAGCGTGCCTACACAGACATCACTGTTACACATACATTGTATCTGTACACTGTACACATAACACTGCACCATGACAGCCATCGTGATGTGGTGCATGCGGTGGGACACCATCTTCACACGTCCACATGATACCGCACATGTTTGCGGTGTACATTACATAGTGTTGGCAGCCATGTGTACTCCCAACTTGCCCGCGGCCACACGGTGTATCACGCTGATGCATGCAAACTACCATGAATGTGTGTACTGCATGCCTACTAAATGACACCTGCCTGTTGTACTGTCCCCACCAGGGCAGTGTACATACTGCCACTATGAATGTCTGGTCTGCATTCACTGGTCTGTGTTGTGTGAATGCTGCATGCCACCTGCATAATCACATGCATGCTGTGTGTGTGTGTGTGTGTGTGTGTGTGTGTGTGTGTGTGTGTGTGTGTGTGTGTGTGTGTGTGTGTGTGTGTGTGTGTGTGTGTGTGTGTGTGTGTGTGTGTGTGTCTGTATTGTAACCGATGGTATGTCTTTGTATTGACAGGTGCTGTAGGTGCGTTCCCCTCCTGCGGTCAATCTGATGCTAGTGTCCCCACAGATACTAGTGGTGATGAGCATGTGCATGAGGCACAGGCAGGGTCGTCACAGGCAGAGTCTGTGCCACTGGAGAACATCACACATCGTCCCTTTCATCCCTGCACACGGTTCAGATGCCGACACATACCCCAACACCGTTGCCCATAGATGACGGTCAGTCAGCGTCTGTTGTGGCCGAGCAGGAATGTGTGGTGGCTGCAGAAGGTGTGGGTACACACGATGTTGCCAGTGTAAGGACTGGTGCAGTGCCACGCAGGCATGTGGCAGGTGCTGCCCGGTGGGGGAGCACCGCTAGACATACACCTGCCGTCCAGGGTGCAGCAGCTGGTATAACCAGGCGCATGTTCCAGACTGTAATGGCGGCGCAGGCACGTGCCGAGCGGCAGAACCAGGAGGGGCAGAGGCTGCAGAGGTCCGCAATCCGTACCCTAAATGACAGCATCCAGGCATTGGCGAATGCACAACAGCATCTTGCCGATGTTCTGGATAGGAGATTAGGCGATATGGCTGGTCTCATCGACCGAGGCTTGGCCATCCTTGGCGTCGCAGTCCGTGCAGGAACACCAGGTAGGGGTGAGGCATAGGGCGCGTGGGCGTGTGCCAGCAACACCACCTGCTGCAGGTCAGCGTGTGCGTGCCACCTCCCATGCCCACACAGACAGTGATGGTAGCAGTAGCACTGCAGCTGCTACCACACCATCCACACCAGGACAGAGCAGGCCACGTGGGCGTGGCCCTGGGCGGCCCCGTCGTGAGCGCGTTTCCAGCGGACATGTGACATCGGAGAGTGGACAGTCTGTACCTCCACCGGTCGTGCCCGTGCGACCCCAGGCAGGCGCGGGTCGCCGCCGCCGGCAGACACAGTGAGCCGTAACACCTGCACTGTACAGTCAGGGGCTGCCAAGCATACCCGTGTAGGCATCACAGATGACTGAACTGTGTACACACACACCCACACACAGCAGACACAACTGTAGGGCTCCACCACACCCACATGCAATCTACATAGTCATGCCCACTCAATGCACTGGCCCTTACACACACACATGATGTCATCCATTGGTACAGCCCATGCCTGTGGCACTATATCACCCTGTGCATATGATTAAGTCTCTGCCGCATAACTGTGAGCCACACCATCAATGCGGTTAAGCTGACATATTATGATGCACAGGGTGGACACGATAGTGAGAGGTGTATGTGATACCTGTGTCCGCATAGTGCGTGCTGTGTATGTTGTGGTGTGTGTGTATGGCTGGTGACAGGTGTGTATGTGATGTGTGTTGTGCACGGACATCATGCAGCAGACATACCATGCAGGACAGGTGCAGCATTCATTGATATGTGTACACAGTATGTGTGGTGGTTACATGTGTAGCACCATGTCGGTGCAGTTAACCCGTATGATACTGATGGTGTACTTGCGTGCCTACTGGGAGCACTGTAATTAGTTCCCCACGTGTAGTCGTGGGGTACCCACAGGCATGTCTGGCAAAATCAGCATAGCACAGTTACCCACATCCGGCATGGACCCTACATAGGTACATAGGCACACATGAGCGTGACAGGATATGTGCCCTCGACATGTGTGGACCTAGCATGACTGTGTGTGGCATCTAACACCCCTCAGGATGGGGATGCCATATCCATCAGTCCCCAGTCCCTGGTCTAGCAGTGACACACAGAGGTTGACTGGCGCATAACTATAGTCACACATCCACCGTCATTAGCAGTCCTGGACAAAGGCAGTCAGGGCCTTTCCTTCACATGGCCTGGCACTCCTCCCGTGTTGTAGTGTGTGTCTGGCCGTTACCCTGTTCCCCAGCACGTCCCACTCATCTTTGGGTTGAGGTGTCTGACAGTCGCTTCTGTGCCCGTGTTCGCATGGGGCCTGGGAGGTGGAATGTGCCCATGTCACCCAGGTCAGACATGGCCGTGTATGTCAGGCACAGATCACCATGGAGCAGCTGTGCTGTGAAGATCCACAGCCGGTGTCCCCTTGGCGTGCACCTTGTGACACATGTCCTAGCACCGTCATCCCGTCTTGTGGAGCGTTTGCGGTCCTTCCGAGTGCTGCAGGCGTCAGGTTAGCTACAGGCCACATGTGCCATTATGCGCAGTCATTGCACTGGTGTGTGATGTGTACAGGGGTACAATGAACACCCTGATGTGGTTGCCATTCCATCCAGACCAGGAGGCCACAATGGAATGTCTTCACACCCACATTGCCATTGTGTGTGTTGACAGAGGTTGCCAACAGGTGTGGTAGCCATTTCCCTGAACATGTCCACCATCTTTAATGGCGTACCACCTACATGTGACATTGGGACGAACATGTTCTTCACACTGGGTAGGGCTGCACCTTCTCTGGCATTTGGTAGCAGGCCATGGCTCTGGCACCAGTCATCCATGTCTATGGCGCCCTAGGTGGATGTTAGGTGTAACATGGGGTGCTGGGTATGTCGGCGGTGCGTAGTCATCTGCATACCTTGTCTGCTACAATCCCCTATGATTGCATGCACATTGGAAGGTCGGATGCCATATGGCAGGGGCACAGGAGTGAGCCCTGTGGGCCTCCACTGGGTCCAGATATGAGTGTGACAAGGCACCTTCAGCACCAACCCTGTGTGGTGTGACCTCCAACCTGTGTGAGAAGCATCGGGTGACATATGTCCCCACATGTATGCTGGCGAGCCTTTACATGGGTCCCATGTGTAGTGTGCTCTGAGCGCTCCCACCAGGTCATGGTACTGTGTGCAAACCCACATATCCCCATCAATGGCCTTGGTGAACACTCCAGACTGGGCGAGCAGGTTCGGGAGGCAGGATCCGCCCTTGACTATGTAGTTGTGGGTATGTTCGGTATTGGCTGTACACGCTATCTGTAACCATGACCACCTGTATGGACCTCCACACAGCTTTGCAGACAACACTTGTCAAGCGTATAGGGTGTGGCTGTTGACAGTCCATAGGAGCACTACCCTGGCATAGTGGGACCACAGATGCCATATGGCATCCATTGGGGACATAGCCCATAGTAAGGCTAACATGACACAGTGGCGCATGTGTGGGCCGAGGGCCTCAAAGAGGATGGGTAGCACACAGCCAGGAAACCATCGGTGCCCATTGCTGGCGTGTCAAGCGCCATAGAGATATGGGATCACTCCAGGCCATATGACATGTTTGGGAGGATACACTCTGGTGGGATGGATATGTTCCCTGTTGGGGGATGTATGCATGGAACATGTCCTGTGGTATACAGACAATGTCTGGGGGTGGAGTGACTGTTGTACCATTCTGGACCATTTCCAGGCAAGCCTGTGTGGCCCCCACCATGTCCTTACCACAGTTAGGGAAGGCCCTGTGGTTGTCTCATGTGCCCTCTGCAGTACCACTCCCACGTGCGGACCTGCATGTTGTTATGTGGGGGCGTATCCTGCCCCCGGTATGAATGGGTGATGGTTTCCCTGGTACTGTCATTGCCCTGCCATGTAGTAGCTCCAACTGTTGATGTACAGGTAGTCAGTGGCTGCGGTCCACCACACCATGTGCCTACCTGTGGTGGACAAGGTCCTGATGTCATCATGTTTGCCTGTTGCAGACATGCATGTGGAGTGGTCGGGGAAGGCATTCGTTAGGCGTTTGCGGTCTGGCCTCTGTTCAACATTGGCATGGAGGACATGTAGGGTACCACACGGTCATATGATGTGTGTGGTTTTCTGTGGAGAGGTCATCACTGAGGTCCCCATGCTGGTGTTGGTTACAGTGAGTGGATGACCAGTGGATCCACTATACGGTCTTGCATCACCATTGAGGGCTGTACATCCTGTGTGGGGCATATCCTCACCATGCGTGATGGGCAGAACTGTCAGACATCCCCCCCCCTGGTATGTATGGTGCATGGCTGTTTAACAGTGGCCAGGTGTGTGAACACCTGGGACTGCTGGCGTACTGTGTTGTGCCATGGGTAATGTTCCCAGGCTATGTATGGGTGGTTCATGTCACCCAAACCGTGCTGTTGTGAGAGCATGCCCACTCACCAGTGTCCTCAGGACATCTGTGAAGGTATCCTGTGTTTGTGAGGGTTGTCTGTAGCATGCAACAAACTGTAGGCCAGTCCTACACATGGTTAATTGCACCTACATATTCCCTGCAGCAACAACGTCTGTGGCATGACCGGGTTACTGTTGTGTGGCGGACACACAGGATGGTCCGCATTCCGCCACCCATGCCGTCGCACCATGTGTATGCATGTCTGATCTGTGCCGACTCTAAGTGTCTGAGCATGCCCAGTAGGCAGCTGTGTAGATAGACACACAGCACAGTGCACACCGCGGCCGTCTGCAGTAATACCCGGGTGCATGCCTCTATCCCCTCATAGCGGCCACGTCTGTGGCATGGCCAGGTTTCTGTTGTGTGGCTGGACACACCTGACGGTCCACATTCGCCACCCATGCCGTCGCAACATGTGTATGCATGTCTGCCCTGTGCCGAGTCTAAGTGTCTGAGCATGCCCAGTATGCAGTGATGTACTGATCAGTAGTTACTTGTTATTCTCGACTGCAGCACTAGCGTGTTGGTGTCTGGCGACAGGATGGTAACAGACTGCGTGACTGCGCACTCTGTCCGAACACCCGATCGGGCGCATTGCCTTTGCAAATGATACCACTCACGTAGGGGTATGCCTCCTGACAGCGCTCTGCTCAGTAAACTCGGTAGCGTTCTGTAAATGCTTCATACTGTAGTGTGTTCATGTAGATAGGCGTAGGTTCGTCCCCCGTCCTTTCCGTGTGTGTGTGTGTGTGTGTGTGTGTGTGTGTGTGTGTGTGTGTGTCTGTGTCTGTGTGTGTGTGTGTTTCCAGCTGCCTCTGCGACTGATTATGCTTTTAGACGCTCCGCAACACATGCCTTGGCTATTGCCAACTATTGTCCTGCGGGTGACGTCAGCAGCCTACAAGTATGCCTGTGACAGCGCTCTGTTCAGCAAACTTGGTAGCGCATTCTGTAAATGCTTCATACAGTTGTGTGTTCATGTAGATAGTCGTAGGTTCGTTTCCCTTCCGTGTATGTGTGTCTCTGTGTGTGTGTGTGTTTCCAGCTGCGTCTGCGACTGATTATGCTTTTAGGCGGCTCCGCAACACATGCCTTGGCTATTGCCAACTATTGTCTTCGCGGCTGGCGTCAGCAGCCTACAAGTATGCCTGTGACAGCGCTCTGTTTAGCAAACTTCGGTAGCGTTCTGTAAATGCTTCATACAGTAGTGTGTTCATGTAGATAGTCGTAGGTTCGTCCCCGTCCCTTCCGTGTGTGTGTGTGTGTGTGTGTTTCCAGCTGCCTCTGCGACTGATTATGCTTTTAGGCGCTCCGCAACACATGCCTTGGCTATTGCCAACTATTGTCTTCTTGGTGGCGTCAGCAGCCTACAAGTATGCCTGTGACAGCGCTCTGTTTAGCAAACTTCGGTAGCGTTCTGTAAATGCTTCATACAGTAGTGTGTTCATGTAGATAGTCGTAGGTTCGTCCCCGTCCCTTCCGTGTGTGTGTGTGTGTGTGTTTCCAGCTGCCTCTGCGACTGATTATGCTTTTAGGCGCTCCGCAACACATGCCTTGGCTATTGCCAACTATTGTCTTCGGGTGGCGTCAGCAGCCTACAAGTATGCCTGTGACAGCGCTCTGTTTAGCAAACTTCGGTAGCGTTCTGTAAATGCTTCATACAGTAGTGTGTTCATGTAGATAGTCGTAGGTTCGTCCCCGTCCCTTCCGTGTGTGTGTGTGTGTGTGTGTTTCCAGCTGCCTCTGCGACTGATTATGCTTTTAGGCGCTCCAACACATGCCTTGGCTATTGCCAACTATTGTCTTGCGGTGGCGTCAGCAGCCTACAAGTATGCCTGTGACAGCGCTCTGTTTAGCAAACTTCGGTGGCGCGTTCTGTAAATGCTTCATACAGTAGTGTGTTCATGTAGATAGTCGTAGGTTCGTCCCCGTCCCTTCCGTGTGTGTGTGTGTGTGTGTTTCCAGCTGCCTCTGCGACTGATTATGCTTTTAGGCGCTCCGCAACACATGCCTTGGCTATTGCCAACTATTGTCTTGCGGGTGATGTCAGCAGCCTACAAGTATGCCTGTGACAGCGCTCTGTTTAGCAAACTTCGGTAGCGTTCTGTAAATGCTTCATACAGTAGTGTGTTCATGTAGATAGTCGTAGGTTCGTCCCCGTCCCTTCCGTGTGTGTGTGTGTGTGTGTTTCCAGCTGCCTCTGCGACTGATTATGCTTTTAGGCGCTCCGCAACACATGCCTTGGCTATTGCCAACTATTGTCTTCTTGGTGATGTCAGCAGCCTACAAGTATGCCTGTGACAGCGCTCTGTTTAGCAAACTTCGGTAGCGTTCTGTAAATGCTTCATACAGTAGTGTGTTCATGTAGATAGTCGTAGGTTCGTCCCCGTCCCTTCCGTGTGTGTGTGTGTGTGTTTCCAGCTGCCTCTGCGACTGATTATGCTTTTAGGCGCTCCGCAACACATGCCTTGGCTATTGCCAACTATTGTCTTCGGGTGATGTCAGCAGCCTACAAGTATGCCTGTGACAGCGCTCTGTTTAGCAAACTTCGGTAGCGTTCTGTAAATGCTTCATACAGTAGTGTGTTCATGTAGATAGTCGTAGGTTCGTCCCCGTCCCTTCCGTGTGTGTGTGTGTGTGTGTTTCCAGCTGCCTCTGCGACTGATTATGCTTTTAGGCGCCGCATGACACATGCCTTGGCTATTTCAAATATTGTCTTGCGGGTGGCGTCAGCAGCCTACATGTATGCCTCTGACAGCGCTCACGTCAGTTAACTTCGGTAGCGTTGTGTAAATGATTCATACTGTACTGAGTTCATGTAAATAGGCGTAGGTTCATCTCCGTCCCTTCCGTGTGTGTGTGTGTTTCCGTTGCTTTCGACCATACAACTGAATAAGCAAATTGTTACAGTGTTCACAATCAACAGTGTGATATTTAAAATCATGTTAAGACTCACATTGTTGTTTGTGAACATTCTTAAACATAGCATATTTCCTGCACGTTGTGGAAACAACGAAAGCGTTGCATGTTTTAATGAACTGTTCAAATGTTACGAAGACTTGTGTTGTGTCGAACTACGGGGACTATTCTTGCTGCAGGTTTCGGTTTGTTTGTGTTGCATAGTACAATATCATGTAATCGTGTGTTCATAGTATGCTTTCTGTGATGTTGACATGTGTGTGTTTCGTTAGCAATGCGTCTCTGCTTTCTATGCTGTGGCTACATCTCCATTGCTCGCATAGAAAGTGACAAATGGAAGTGTAAGGGTGGACATTTAAAGCCTGGATACTTCCATGTTATGTGTAAGTCTCCACGGGCCAGCGGGTGATAAGCGCATACATGTCTATGAAGTACCTTTGGATACCATATGCGACCTGTCGTGGACGAAATGTTTATGTTGACTGTTCCATCTACCTATGTGTGACATGGTTTGTGGCCATAGGGTGCCAGCAAGTCTTCCCTGTTCATTGGGTGTTTGCCATGGTGTATTGACATCAATCCTATTAATTCACGAAGGATGTCTTTCTTTGGTGTCAGCGCCATAGTTTGACCATCCTATGTCATTCCCAGCAGGCGTGGAGATTGTGCCATTGGTATCTTTACACAGGTGACCCATCTGTTCCACTGTATGGGCGTGTGATCCCCATAGATGTGCTGGCACATGGAGTGTTGTGTCGCGGTATCTGCCCAGCGGTCTTTCTTTGAATGGGGAGTGTGTACTGTACACCGTATCTGTATTCCCTGGGTTATGCCTTGCAACAGCTGTGGGATTCCCCCAGGTTTGCAGCTATGGGTGCCATCTTGGCGTCGTTTGTCCATCCATGGGAACTGCCTACTGGACACTAGTATCGGGCTGTCAACATTTCACAGCTGCATTCTCCATTTCCGGTGGATGATCGGTATTAGTATTGCGAATGCGCATATGCCATGGCCACGTCCGCTGCAGGCGGGGCGATGAATCATCTGCCAATCCACACCGACACCCATATATGCATACCCACGATCCCATGTCTGCAACCGTCGACAGTACCCTTGCACACCCTTCATGTGTGCGGAAATGGGATGTGGAAATGCGTGTATGGATGCAGCAGCCTGTGGAGTCCTATTCATATGTCCTGCATCTCATGGGCGGCTGTCATCACCCTTGAAGACACCTGTGGTGCATATATCTACCTGTGCCGTAGTCACGGCTGTCACCTCTTCGGTTCACACTATGTTGCTCACACTCACTTAAGGAGTAATATTTGGGTCCTGCAATGGACACCGATGTGCATATGTAAAGTTTAGGACATGTTGGACTGTGTCCATTCGGCCAGTGGGTTTGACTGCCGCCGTATGTTCCCCATTCCGGATGTCTGTCCGCCTACCCATATTATGTAGTGCTTTCGTAACCCGTGTCCTTCCACAATTTACCCATAGGGTGTTACTGTAGTCCTGCAGGTTGGCAACTGCTTTACATAATCCTCACAGGTACCATTGTGAACTATCCGCCACTGTATTGTCAGTATAACACAGCGGTACATGTAGAACCTATGTATTCATGACAGTATGTCGGTTATGTGTGTGAACTCCATATTTTAGCGATAGTATGACCTTCCTAGTTGCCGTTGTTGGTGTGCCATTAATATGTGTTCCACAGGTCGCAGGTATGTTCCGCAGAGTGGGCGGGTGATCCCCACATACTGGATAGCACCTTCGCTGCTGTATGCGCTGGGATTCGCATGGCAGGATGGATGTCTACGGGGTGTATGTACTGCTGTTTCCATCTTTATGTCCTGTGTCATGCCCTACTACGGCTGTGTGATTCCACCAGGCTTGCTATTATGGGTGCCATCTTGTCGGTGCGTTAGTCCATCCTTGGGAAATGCCTACTGGACACTGATGTAGGGCTGAACACATTTCACACATGCCTTTAGCATTACCCTATGGGTGCTTTGCATCCTTACTGGGGACTAAGGCACGTCCTGTACCCGCAGCCCTCCCAGGCGGGACAGCGGATTATCAGCCAAACAACACGAGACCCATTTTGCATACCCAGGATACCAGGGCTGCAACCCCCGATGCGCATGACACATCCTTCATGTGTGCGGAACTGGGATATGGACGCACATGTATGGACACGGCAGTCTGGGGACCTCTGTTCATATGTCCTGCATGTCATGGGCAGGTATCATCAACCTTAAACACGCTGGTGGTGCATATGTCTAGCTGTGCCGTAGTCACGGTTTGTACTCGGATTGGCTGTTCTTGGCGCATACTGGCAAAACAGTCAGAATTTTTGGAGTCCTACAATGGACACCGATGTGCATTTGTAAAGTGTAGAGCGTGTTTGACTGTCCCCATCTGGCCAGTGGTATTGACTGCCGCTGTATGTTCCCCAGTCGTGGATGTCTGCTTGACTACCCATCGTTTGTATGACATGGCCTATCTATATCCACGTGCCAGTATGCGTAAATACAGCAAACCTTGCGTCCTGCCCATCTTCATAAGCGACATTATGGAACATATATCGGCAGAAACAGACACTGTCAAATCGATAGACTCCACAGTGAAAGGATACTGAGCTCTCTCAACTACTAACATGGGGCACCGTCGAGATGCGGATGTCATGACATAGCCGTCCCTAATTCACTTCCTTCAGAGTCGGTTTAAAGCGAAATAATCAATAAACCTGCTCATAGTTAGGTGGACAGTGCTCCAAGTCTTGATTATAGCGTGACATATACATATCAGTGTTGCATGCCTTACTTCATGGAAACAATAATACGGCAACAATGTGTTAATATATCTACAATATTGGTAAATACAATCAGTATCCGGACACATAGTTGATAATTGGTGAGAGTGCACCTTAGAATGTAGTGTGTTGATCAGGTTATTGTATATCGATGTGTATAATAGTAGCATTACGATAACAAAGCATGGAATCAATAGGTACTATTTAAGCATATATTTGACAATTATGAATGTAAACGTGTGGAGGAGACATCCGTAACCTTCCCTGGTTCCACTGGATCACACACGCACCGTACACTTTCGCATGTCCGGATTGTGGGTTACGCGCACATGCATATCCGTAGTCCGTTTATATATGTTTACAGTGTCTGTGTGGTTACGTGTTTTGCGTTACTTGTGACTATTCGGTAACATATGTCTGATCCGGTTGGCGGGCGTGTGCAGAAAGCACTTACAGCTTTATATATGTAACAGTCTTTGCAGCATGGGCGCTTTACGTACCGTGCACATCTATATGTTCTATAGTCATAATTCCAGCGTGACTGCAGTCACGTTTGACTCTACTGTGACCAGTGCCGTTAGCTGTTCGTTGTCATTAATATGCATACCCGTGGTACCTATGTACATTTACATATCACCCCCGCACACACGCGTCACAGGCATCCATTCTCCTGCTGGGAAAGGTGCGGTACTGCATGTTGAACATTCCTAATTCCCCTCGCTCATGGCCCAGGATGCATATGTCGTCACCACAGGGCTGTTCAGATGACAGCTGCTTATATCCCATATGCATACAGGCCTTGATTGTCAGGGTGTTGCTGTGGTGCTTTGGGTTTGGTCTTGGCAGCCCACTATGCGGGACCGCCCTGACCCTGTCTGAATGTTAGATGAGTCACATGGGCACGTTTGTCCGTGTCCATGGTACCATATCACGGCCCCAATTAGTCTTAACCGTGTCGATTGGCGGTGTATCCGTTGTAGATCTCGTTATACTAATTGCACACGGTCTGATCGAACTAACCTACTTCCATTACTAACCCTCCGTATGTATGGCCTGTGTCGCAATATTACAAGGGTTTAACATTGCGTGGCGACTTTCACTGAGCCACAGACATGTCCGTTGCTTTGTTTGGCCGGTTCGCTGTGCTACACACATTTAACATGGCGTAACAGGTTGAACAGCTCGAACCACGAGGACATCGGGTTGTCCGTCGTTGTCTATTATTGAATGTCTCTGTGGAGTTTGTTTCACAAAGCGACACATTGTCGGCATTGTTAGCGGACATCTCGCGCGAATGCGTCCGCACCGGCGCGGGTGGCGTATGTCTGCCTTTGGCGGCGAACAGGCATTATGCTGTGCCATTATGTCTGGGGATATATGGTTTCCTTCCTTACGTAGATGATGTGCCATACTAGCAATGACCCTAGCGATGACCAGCGTCTGGGTGTGGGTACTGCTGTATTACCCACGGGAAGAGTGGCCTTAGGGTAAGTGGTGACCTAGGCAGAGGTTGCCACCGATCGTCACCGCTACCCCCTCCTGGTCTACCTACACCAAATAGAGTCTGGAAAGGTGCCCGGTAGAGCAACACCCTAGGCGGCTACCTACTTGGCCTATGCCTAAGGCCGGCTATGTGTGTGGTCCCTTGGGCATCGGACTCGGGAGCGTGTGCGTCTGCCGTTGGTATGTCCAGCATTACCCACATCCAGCCCCAAGGCAGTCAACACAACATCCATGGGTCCACATGGTGTCCCAGCTGTGCACTCCAGGAACTCTATGGAATTTAACCCACACTTGGACAGCTGTGTAATCCTAGCCTCACCTCAGGATACGTTACCTGAGTAGTAGCACAGGGCGACTGTAGTCACACTCCACATAGATGGTGCCTCCACTGACCCTGGGTATTACCATACCATTAGTTTGACAAGCCTTATCTGCAAAGCCATGGAGATGGATCATAATGGGACACATAGATAAGGACATAGGGGACCCGCATACTTTGGATACAACCCAGTTTAGCTTGGTCATAGTCAGATCATGCCCTTTACACGTGTTTCACTTTGTAGAATCAGTCACCAAGGCCATTGCTGAGGGTAAAGCAGTCCATACAGCCTACCTCAACCCGGCAGAGGCCGTCGACACAATACCCCCCCTCGGGTATACTTGATAAACCCGTCATCTTGAATGTAAATCCATACATCGCCATATGGGTTGCAAACGGGCTAGGTCACAGAACACACATGGCCATAGTTGCTGGCGCCATGTCATACTCACAGCCAGTCACAGGTGGTGTCCCATGGGGCTCAGTCCTGGGTCCACTATTTCCAGCATCTACGTTTCCAATGTACACGCACACACAGGGGTTATGGGTGACAATGTTTGCATCGACTGCAAACCGGATGCCAAAGTCAGACACACATCTGACACAGATATCCTTCAGGAGTGCCTCACAGATGTGGATAAGTGGTACCAGAGACATGTCCTACAGCTAAATGCCAGGAAATGCATAGGCATACCCTTCGGGATGAACAAGGTTACCCGAGCTACCATATAGGTGGCAGTCCACTGAACACGGAGGGTTACCAGTGATCTGGGGACACGTGTTGTTGTTAACCGTTCGTTAGACACACATGTTGCTAACATAGTTGGGTAGACCTTCCACATTGCCCACATCATCATGAAGGGATTCACATCTAGATCAGGGAGGTCATTGTCCCCTTGTACTCATCACTCAATAGACCTATGATTGGGTACAATGCCCGTTCAGAATGTATCTGACCCAACACCTGCAGCAGCTGGAAAGGCACCAACAGTTCTTCGACAAGCGGATGCAGGGTCTCAGGTATATGTGTTATACTGACCGACTGAAAGGATTCCAGCTGTATACAGTTGCATACCACTTGCCCAGAGGTGACCCGTGCCTGGCATGCGGCTAGGTCGAACAGATCTGATGACTATGCTTCACGTAAATAAGGTAGATCCCTCAGAACCACAAGGGCAGCTGGCGTACACCTTGACACTGTCATTAATCGAGCGTGTTGTTGGGACGGATTCATCACCCAGACACTCACTATGCTGTGGAGCGACATCCCAGTACATGTGAGGGCAAGCACCTCGCTGGCCTTCTGTTAGTATTTACACATGGATGTCTGGATTGATTTATTTAAGTAACCTTCTAAATGAATGTTACATTAGCACATTGTGAATCTTTACATTTCGTTGGTCTATTTTACAGTAGTCATATTCATACGGTTTATGTGTATATATTATGGTTCATTCATATTACTAGGTGTCTGCAGTTCTGTTAATATATTGGCACAATCCGTAGGACATATATATGTAGCTTACACAGTCAGACATTTGGAAAACATTTTATGTTGGTTCATGTTTCATATATGTACATATATTTCCATTTTCCGATGAAGACTGTACCGTTCGAAGCAATGTCTGATGTCCTCACTGTGTGGGATGTGTAACCCAAGTAAGGTTTGTTCGCTTGTCTGCCTTTAAGGCATGTAATTAGTACCTAGCACATCTAATGTACCAACCAATTAATGCTTGTAAATGTAGTAGGTTGGACTGCATTGTATGTAGTCTGAATAAGTCTGCTTATGAAGCAGGCGAAGTGGGCTCAATAGACTATGGTGACTGCCTTTAATTCTTGGTGTGCTCTGGTTGGTCACTGGCGGTCCCTACAGTACCTCGTCTTTGCTTTGGACTTCATCGGCTGGTTGTCTGTGTTTCTTGTATGGGGAATGTCAACTGTAGTCCCTATGTGTATGACTTGTGTAATGCCTTACTACGGCAGTGTAATTCCACGGGTTTGCATTTATGTGTGCCATCTTAGTCATACGCTTGTCCATCCATGTGAATTGCCTACTATACACTGGTATAGGGCTGTACACATTTCACACCTGCATTTTGCATTCCCGGAGTATGGTGTGCATTATTAGCGGAGAGTGGCGCATGTGCTACGCACGTCCCTCCCAGGCGGGACAAAGGATTGCCTGCGAAACAACACGAGGCCAGATTCTACATACCCAGACTCCCTTGACTGCAACAGTGGACAGTACCCATTACACATCCTTCATGTGTGCTGCAGTGTGTTGTGGGCGCAGCTGAATGGACCCGATACCCTGGGTATTTCTGTGCATGTGTGCTGCAGTTCATGGACAGCTATCATCAACATTGAACACGCTTGCGTGCCTATGTGTACCTGTGCCGTGCTGTCGACAATTAGATCACATGAGTAATGCAGGAAGCTAGCAGGCATTCTCTGAACAGAATTTTTGGGTCCTACAATGGACACCGATGTGCATATGTCAAGTTAGATGTTGCTGGACTGTGTCCACCTGCCCAGTGCTTTTCACTGCTGGTGTATGTTCCCCAATCGCGGATGTCTGTTTGACTACCCATTCCACATGGTGCTACATAACCAGCTGAGTTAGTACTGTGAACAAATGACATACATCCAAAGATGCTGGTTACCAACTGCTTCATATAAACCTCAGACATCCCAATGGGACATATCCGTCACTATATTTCCAATATAACACCACGGAACATGTTGCTTACCTATGCATTCATGTAACCATGTTGTCTTCGTAGGTGGGAATGCCATAGTTTACACATCCTACGTGGCGTTGTGTGTGTGCCATTAGTATGTGTTCCACAGGTCGCACATCTGTTCCGCTGTGCGGTGGCGGGTGCTCCTCAGTCTGTTGCTGGCAGACTGAGTGCTGTATCGCCCGGTGTTGGCACGAGTCCGGCTCTGTATGTGGAATGTCAACTGTGGTCCCTATGTGTATTTCCTGTGTCATGCCTTACAGCGGCTATGTCATTTACCGGGTTTGCAGTTGTGGGTGCCATCCTGGCCATACGGGTGTCCATCCATGACAATTGCCTACTGGACACTAGTATAGGGCTGTACACATTCCACACCTACATTTAGCATTCTCCGGAGTATGGTTTGCATTATTAGCGGAGAGTAAGGCAGGTGCTACGCACATCCCTCCCACAGGGCGGGAAGAAGGATTGCCTGCGAAACAACACCGAGCACAGAGTCTACATACCCAGAATCCCTTGACCGCAACAATTGACAGTACCCATTACACATCCGTCATGTGTGCGGAAGTGTGATGTGGATGCAGTTCTATGGACCCGGTACCCTGGGTATTTCTGTGCATCTGTGCTGCATTACATGGACAGCTATCAGCAACATTAAACACGCTTGCGGTGCATATGTGTACCTGTGACTACAATGAGTTCCGTTAGGTGATTAAATAAGGCGGAAGAGCTGTCTTTAGACAAATTTTTGGGTCCTACATTGGACACCACTGTGCATATGTAAAGTGTAGAGCTTGTCGGACTGTGTCCTTGTGAGCAGTGGGTTTCACTGATACTGTGTGTTCAGGAATCGCGGATGTCTGTTGGACTACCCATTCCACATGGTGCTACATAACCAGGTGATTTACTACTGTGGACAAATTACATACATCCAAAGATGCTGGTTACCAACTGCTTCATATAAACCGCAGACGTCCCAATGGGACATATCCGTCACTGTATTTCCACTATAACACCACCAGAACATGTTGCTTACCTATGCATTCATTTAACCATGTTGTCTTCATAGGTGGGAAAGCCATAGTTTACATATCCTACTTGACGTTGTGTGTGTGCCATTAGTATGTGTTCCACAGGTCGCACATCTGTTCGCGCTATGCGGTGGCGGGTGCTCCTCAGTCTGTTGCTGGCAGATTGAGTGCTGTATGCGCCCGGTGTTGGCACGACGGTCCTGCTTTGTATGTGGAATGTCAACTGTAGTCCCTATGTGTATTTCCTGTGTTATGCCTTCCCGCGGCTATGTCATTTACCCGGGTTTGCAGTTGTGGGTGCCATTCTGGCCATACGGGTGTCCATCCATGACAATTGCCTACTGGACAGTAGTATGGGGCTGTACACATTACACACCTACATTTAGCATTCTCCGGAGTATGGTTTGCATTATTAGCGGAGACTGAGGCAGGTGATACGCACACATCCCTCCCACAGGGCGGGAGAAAGGATTGCCTGCGAAACAACACCGAGCACAGAGTCTACATACCCAGAATCCCTTGACTGCAACAATTGACAGTACCCATTACACATCCGTCATGTGTGCGGAAGTGTGATGTGGATGCAGTTCTATGGACCCGGTACCCTGGGTATTTCTGTGCATCTGTGCTGCATTACATGGACAGCTATCAGCAACATTAAACACGCTTGCGGTGCATATGTGTACCTGTGGCGACAATGAGTTCAGATGCAGCGTTGAAATAACACATTATTGATTCTTTCCACAATTTTTGGGTCCTACAATGGACACCACTGTGCATATGTAAAGTGTAGAGCTTGTCGGACTGTGTCCTTGTGGGCAGTGGGTACTCTTTTATGCTACCATTTTGATATATATCTGGGAAATGTTTGTCCTGAGATATCAGGACATTTGACATGTGTTCGGTTTATTTACAGGACACGGCTGGCCAGAGAGGCATATCCCTCTCAGGGTGGAACAGGTGTTTACCTTGGAACATATGCATCGGATTTTCAGCGATTACAATGTTTCAGTAACGGTATGTTGCCTAATATACCATCAATGTCATATTTATTACCCCATTTTGCTGCGTAACTCACATTATGTGCTCTCTGCGATTGCATATTCTTCCGTCACCCGTCAAATGCGGATCACATGATCTGTTGCTTCAATAATCTCCCATATCCTCTACCACGACTGCTCACGTACCCTTCTGTCATAACACGTGTGTCTCCTTCCCTGTATCCACTGTAGTGTCTACATTCACTATTTACTCTGCTGTGTGTTCCCCTGACCTATGTTCAGATTTAACAGTATGTGGGTAGGTCTTGACCGATATCACTACTGTTAACAGAAACACAATGTAGTCTGGTCCCTGATCTACAATAGACACAAAAGGCAGACACTCCTTACCTGGGCCTCCTGTTTAAGGCTGCACGTTTTCTTCTTGGGATTCAGTTTTCCGCTTTTCAGCCACAGATCAGACAGTAAACAGCCTCTTTACACACAACAATTCAGTCGGAGGTCTTTTCATTCAAGAAGAACCATTTATGCATATTCTCCGGTACATGTCTAACCAGCCATGCACTCTGACCTGTAGCTTACCAAGGAATTCGGATTACAAGGATCACGATGTGAAATAAGTTGTTACAACCAGACTGTAGTTATCAGTAGACTTTTCTAAGTGACAGCCGATAACACAGGAGGCTCGGGTTCGGACAGTTTTAGTAGTGTACACAGGCAGGCTAAATAATGTACAGTCCAAGTATGGGAGTTTTGTCTGACTCTATACAGTAAGCAGTTTCTTTATATAGTGTTTACAATCAGCATTTGCCCAACTTACTGCCGGGGTGGGCCACAGGGCTTTTCCATCACTATGGTCCGCAATAGTCTATACATCCGTGGGTGCTGGGCTCGTGCTTTTAAATTGTTTTCTCATGGGAATAACACAGGCTTGCAAGGCACCTTGTACATTACAGTATCCTTTTGTGATTGTAGCTGTTTCAAGGACCCTAGACTGTTACGATACAGTGGACAGTTAATTTCTTGATACGTTGCTTTGTCTGTCTGGTAGGGAGTTGTACTGCTATCTTCCATTGAGCTCACAAGGCCATCCTCCTCTGGGGAAGGAGTGCTGTTATGCATGTACATACATTTATTGTTCTGTAACCCAGCAAATAATTAATGATGACAGACATGAGCCTGCTGTCCTGCTTACTGCCAGGTTCAGAATTCCATCACAGTACAGCTTAGCTTCACCAATTACATGCAGGCTTAGTTCTGCTGCCATATTATGCGGTACAATTCAATACATTATATAGTATTTGAGTGTAAACTGGAACTTCATATGTGTTTCTATATATTTCTGAACAACATCCATCCAGCCATATGCATGTTGTTCCATCCTTTACCTTGACCGTGTGTATTTGTCCGTCCAGCCACGCTCATCTCCACATGTGATGTCCCAGTTTCCCCTTCTTTGCCTGTAGCACCCTGTTAGGATGTCCTGTGTGTTAGGCACCTGTTCCGCTATATGTGATCGACTTCACTGCAGAGATGATGCGTCGATGCGGTGGTCCACCGACCGACTTGTCCACATGTGTACACTTATGTGCACCGTGTCGTATGCAAACCTAGATGGTTTGGGCGGGTACATACTACATGCGGATGTACACATTCTGCTGACACATTCACATGCAGCCATTTACATATCTGTACCTGCGGTGGGTTGCTGACATGTGGAATGCGTATTTGCCAGCGTGGCATTGCCTAACACAAACATCTTACCACAGTTCAGGTATGCACATTGTGTGTGGTTGTATAGCTGCACACGGATGCTAGCAGGTTTGGGTGCAGGGGTATACATGGGTGTGACTGACATGTACAATGAGGCTATTGTGTAGTACATCCGAATGCATGTGTTCTGCTTCTGGATATTACACTTCATCATACACCATCCGGTGTATGCAACAAAGATGTTGCTGGGTCTGGGATATGTTGCTATGCACATGTTTGCCTGTGTTTGGGGTATCTTGCTTCCTTACTGTTGTTATGTCGGCACAGCTACCCGGCTATGTACTGTCACTACTGCTTGTGACCATTATGGTTGGCACCTTTTCCAATGCCCATGGTGGGGCATGTTATGTGGACACTTCGATATTTGCAGGACTACACATACCCAGGGCTAGTGCAGTAGACAGAACTTCACTTGTTTGCCATACTATGAGCCTATTCTGTTAGCGTTTGGGTTCCTTATTTATTTTCTTATGCCATGTCTGTGTTCCATACCGTAATGTATATGTTTTATGCTACTATTTACATGTATATTGCGGAATTTGCGTGGCAGGGGATGCAGGTCATTTTCCATTTTACGATTGTTGCAGGGACACGATTGTCCAATCAGGGACTGTCCATGGCACTTTGGGACAGCAGGTAACCCTGGTGACCATGCCCATGTCGCTGCTGGGGTTTCCACCTTTTCCATTTTCCGATCTGGGATATTTCCGGGACTCACATCTGCCTTTACAGGCCGACACATACAAGCGGTCACTATATAGCATAGAAATTCACTTGTTTGCCTAAATAATTTGCTTATTATTGTGGCAATTTCCTTGCTTATTCTGTTTATTGTGTCATTTCGGTATTTCTGTTACAGAAATAACCAATTCATGCTACCATTACATTACATACGGGATATCATTGTGTCCTACATTCGTAGCACATCAGCCATTTCTAATCGTTTTTGGGACACAACTGTCCATGGAGAGACTGCCCCAAACACAGTGGGACAGGTGGTGACCTTAGTCGCTGCTCCTATGTCGGTGCGGCGCTGACATCTTGACTGTACACCTTCTCTGAGTGTAAACACTGACAGTACATTGCGGGACGGCGGTCTTATCGTATCCTTTGCTCCTTGAGCGGGTACACTTATGCCTTGGTGGCTTCTATTTGCTTCTCCGTTGATTTGGAGCGGGGACTATGTTGCGTACTATGCGTGCGTTTCATTCTGCACGGGACCTGGCTGCTGCCATTACTATTGTGGGCGGACCGTGGCTGTCAGCACATTAGGTTGCTCACCTCCTGCCGGCTTAGACACGCCTCCAAACGCATCCTACCTGGGCTCGCTCACGTACACTACGCACGTGTCTGTGATTCCGGTGCACTCTCATTAATATGTATATGGCGCTACTGCGCCGGATATTCCATGCACCGCCGGCGCAGGCCTTACGCCGGCCTTGCGCCGAGCTTCATGAATCCCGGGGTGGGTCTTATACTTTTTCCCCCGGCAAAATACACATTAGGGCTTATTATCAGGGGATGCCTTTCTTACCCCCTACAACAATCTACATTTATTCATGTTCAAAAATCAACATTTATTCATGTACACAAGTCGACATTTATTCATGTACACAAATTGACATTTATTCATGTACAAAAATCGACATTTATTCATGTACACAAATTGACATTTATTTGGTGCTTTTCCATTATTGGGCAACAGTTCTAGGTAATGTGTTAACAGTTGTGTGAGAATTCTACATAAACAGTACAACAAACATTTCAACTTCAGAATATCTACACCTTGGCTTTCACAGTGCAATATTTCATGCTTAACAGAAAGTGCAGAAAAATCTCAAAATGTGTATTGGAGGAGGGGAATAAAACAGGTGAATAACTGCCACTTTTTGGGTGGCGATGCTTTCTTTATTCCTTACCCAAACCGTAAGAGAAGAATGATGGAAAGTCATAAAAATGAAGTCTGGGAACTAGTGGCCTTACTTTGTAATTATCCCTTGATAATGAATTATTAATTGAATACAATAAAGTCAAAAAACTGACAAGTGCTTGCTGGCAGCTGAAAGCAGATGCTATCCATTTTGTTGCCCCAATAACGGAAAAGTTAGTCAAACAGAGTCATGTCATCTTCTTCTGGAACATTGTCGTAAGTCTCCAACCCCCGAATTCTGGCCTGAATTTCTTGCAACTCCATTTCCTGTAGAACCATTGGCCCCAATCTGTCATGCCCAGCAATAGAGTTCTCCTTAAATGGCCACTGTTTGCCCATGTAGGCTGCTCGTAGTGCATTGGCAACACAGCTGTCAGTGATTTTATCCCATGAATTCTTCACCCAAGTCACAACCTCTTGCAGGCTAGGCTTCACAAAGTTTCCACGTTGATTTCTCTCCATTCTATTTTCAATGTAGTCATTGAGTTCCATGTGCAAATGGTCTTTGAATGGCTATTATTGTAATATCAAGAGTCTGGAGATAGGCAGTCATTCCTGCGGGAATCACCATTTGATCTATTTTTCCCTGTGCAAGGAAGTTCTTTATGTCTTTAGCGTGGTGAGTGCTGGCTGAATCCCGGACTAGCAGACCTCTTTTGCTACCTCACAAAACAAGTGGCAGCATTATATCGACCCCTTTCCTTATAACTGCACCAGGCTTTTTCAGTTTCAAGAATGTAAATGCATTAAGCACATTCAGTCTTATCTTTCTTGCCCTTACTAATCATATGAGGTGGGGTTATCTTTCCATCTAGACAAATTGCCAAAATACAGGTAACAAGTGCACTTTCGTAACCAGTGGAGGGAATGTAGATTGACGAGGCACTCCTCTGATCAATTGTTTTTTGAGATCTTTGGCCCATAAACACTGCAGTTTCATCCATAGCAATCATGTTGGAGAGTTAGTATTTAGAAAAGTTGATGCCATCAACAAATACTTAAATGCAAGTGCACGTTTAATAACTTCAGTATCTTCCAGCTTGAACAGTGTTGTCGATCTTCTTAGAGACAATTCATTTCACTGAAGGAAGCCATCCAGACAATGTTGTGATGCTTTAAATTCTTCTGGGGATATTTCTAACTGTGGTGCCATTGCAAGGGCAAATGCTTGAATATCAGCCATGCGCACAGCCAAAGCCTTTGCTCTCCTGTTAGCAATCCATTCACAGATGATGTCTTCCAGCTCAGGAAATAATGGTTGCTGACCTGATCAACATTTGCACTTCTTAGCATTTCCCTCATCCACCTGTTGACTGAGGTTATCGTACTCTGCTAGCCATTTTTGGACCATTCGGAGATCCAACTTCTTCTCTTTGCAGAAAGCCATCAGATTCTTTCCCCGGGAGTCCTCTACAATTCCTTTCTTATGCTCGACGAAATAGCTCTTTCTTTTTGCACTCATCTTGTCTGGGGGGGGGGGGTTAATTGAAGACTTATGAGACAGAAGTGGCAACAAAAATGGTGACAATTAAGAAGACACAACCACACCCATTCGTTATCAAGTGCGCACATTTTATGTGCGCTGTCTGTACTTTCACCAATCAAAGTACACTTGCCAGTGTTTATGGGCCAAGGATCTCAAACATCAAGTGTGAGTGAGTATTAGGTTTATAGTAATTGTGGAGGACTCCCGGGGAAAGAATTTTATGACTTTCTGCAAAGAGAAGAAGTTGGGTGTCCGAATGATCCAAAAATGGTGAGCAGAGTACAATAACCTCAGTTAACAGGTGTCAATAATATTATTATTTTATAATTCAACACATCTATCATGTGTTGTTGACGACTTTAACTGGGGCTTATTTTTGGGGTAGGGCTTATATCATGACCACCTTGGAAAACCATGCTAGGCTTTATTCTCTGGTTAGGTCTTATTTACTGAGAAATACCATGTATATATATATATATATATATATATATATATATATATATATATATATATATATATATATATATATATATATATATATATATATATATATATATATATATATATATATATATATATATATATATATATATATATATATATATATATATATATATATATATGATTAGCTTATTCATTCTTTATTAAAGTGTTAAGAACTTCCTCAGAAATGGAAAACAAACAAATGTCTCTTAGTTAAATCATAGAGAAAAAAAAAAGCAATAAATCGTTGTCAACAGCCAATAGAATAAATGCATAACAGTAGTTTAAAAAGTCTTTTCGAAACAGAATTCTTTAACTCCTATAAAAACCTGTAACCAAAACAAAAAGGTGTTAATGCAAATGCAGTTGTCAAGGCAGCCGTGGTAGTTACATCATAAAATTATCTGGCCCGGAGAAGGGCACTTTTAATATTTAAACTATCATTAAGACCAGGGTAGGAATCCGCTCCTAAATGTAGCTGCCATTTCAATTCTTGAACATTATGTTTAGTATCACAGTCCCCAAAGTACAAATCAATTTGTTTTAACACAATAAATTTTAAATTGGACACAACATTACAAAAATGTACATGTCTTTCTTCAGTGTGGGAAGTGAAAAGACTGGCCAGTGTAAATAAATTCGCAAGCAACACAATTGCCACAAACATACATCCCTGGGGCAATGCCGCTATTAATCTTTGCTTCAATCGGGAAGGGTGTATCTAAATGTTCAAAAGAGGTTCTGAGTGTCCATGTTCTTTTATGTGTAAAGTCTGGTGTGGCACTAAGTGAGGAAGTGAGATCCCGGTTACTCAAAATAACATCCCAATTAGTAGAAGTAATATTTTTGATCTCTGCAGTATCGTGGCTAATAGGGAGGGGAAACCTGGTATATCTGTCAATACTCAATCCAGGGGTCTATATTAGGGTGGGTGTAGTCTGGAATTGGAAGGTGGTTGGACCTTCAGAGGGCCCAGTTCAGATCTGTAGAGTGACTGGTTCTGTTATCCAAGCCTGCATGTTCCTGTGATGTTAGAACTCTAGTGCCCTGATTTGTAGAGAGAATCTGTTCAGACTCTCTACTGGCTCGGTTGGTAATACCCTGTAAAAGAATTGGTTTGAACTTAGTCCAGCGAGCTTCAGCTATTTCAGAAGAAGTAGAGTCAATAAGATGCTCGGTATAGTTCCTATCAGAAAAAAGATTAGACAAATGCTCACATTCCCTTTTAAAGACAACGTCATTGCTTTTAATTCTAGATAGCTGAATAAATTGGCCCCTTAAGATATTACATATCATAAAGAAGCGATGCATGCTTCCATATTCCAAATAATTATTATGAAAAGTGTCTTTGCAGAAAATGTTGGACTGCCAGCTTAAATCATTTAATTGTAAGGAAATTGTCGTATCCAGAAAATGCACTTGGATCCCATAAGCAGAAAGCTTGAACATAAGAAAGGGAATGCTGTTTGACAAATCCTGTATGAAGTCCTGCAAGCTTTCTAAAGAATTCTGCCACATGAAAAAAAAATCATCAATGTAATGCTTGTACAATCTAGTAAACTGAAAACCGGGCAAATAAACAAGTGTATTTATTTCCCCAATATATGAGGACAAGGTTGGCAAGAGCAGGTGCTACCTTAGAACACATAGCCACTCCACAAAGTTGTTGGTATAGTCCTTTATTAAAATGAAAAAAAGTTTCCTTCAAGAACTAAATAAAGCAAGGTGCTAATGGTGTTAATTTTGTCAACAGAGTAACCAAGAGATTTGAATAAACATGATTCCAAAAACATAATACCCTTTGCATGTGGTATATTGGTGTATAGGGCCTCGATGTCAAGAGTCACCAGGATATTATACTGTGCTGTTGGTGGGTTACAAAAAAGTACATTTAAAAATGCCCAAGAGTCATGAAGCTAGAAAGGTGTCTTTTGTATGATTTGGTTTAGCACCATATCCAAATATTCAGATATTTTCTACATTTTTGTTTTTCTTATTTGAATCTATATGCCTGAAAGGGGGGTTAACCATGTCTTTATGTATCTTTGAAATACCAAGGAACTTGCCAAGATCAGGGTGAGGGACTGACATAAAGAGAGATTCTTCTAATGAAATAAAGCCATCTCTTTCAAGGCACTTCAGAGTCCTATCAATATATGCAAATACTCTTATTAATCAATTTTAAATCAACTTTTTTATAGTATGCACTGTTTAAGTCTTTTTCAAGGGTGTCAATGTATCAAGCTTGTTCCATGAGGAATATCCCCATAACCTTATCAGCTCACATAATCCATAACAAGTTATCTCTTTCAAAAGCCTGTTGCTCTGTACGGGACAAATTAAACCATTTGACAGGGCTTTCATTAGCTACTACTTTCTAAATATCCCTTTCGCAGAGCTTCAAAAAACAAGTATGTCATTGTGCAGGGGAGGATTAAATAAACTACCCCTTCTCAGTGAAAAATCAGTTGTATGTTCATCGTATTCTATTTCAGTACCCCTAAGGAGGAACTTAACTTTAAGTTTCCTAACAAAGAATCGTAAATCAAGCACTGTATCAGGGAGAGATGCACATTGGGCTGGAATATATGTGAAACCTTTACTTAAAATCATTAGGGTATCTGATGATAATTGTCTTTGAGTTAAAATAAAAACAACTGAAGCAGAAATATCCTTGGTTGGTACTCCTCTGAGGAAAGCTGCTGAGGTGGCTGCTGCCCTCGTAGAATGTAGTCTAATGCCCTTAGGTACTGATTTGCCATGTTGTGAATAGCAGAAATGAATGCAGTATCCTATCCATTTTGAAATAGTCTGCTTTGAGATAGCCTTTCCTTGTGATCCTGCAGCATATGCCACTAAACGTTGCTCAGTCTTTCTGAAAGCTTTAGTTTTGTCCAAGTAGAAGCATAGCTGTCTGTGTATGTCCAAAGAATGCAGAAGTCTCGCCCCTTTATTCTGTGGGTTTGGATAAAAAGTAGGCAAATTAATGGTTTGGTGAAGAGCCACACTGGACACTACCTTAGGCATAAATGTAGGGTTTGTCCTTAGAGAAACCCTGTCTGGATGGAAGATAATAAAAGGTTCCACAGCCATTAATCCCTGTAACTCTGAGACTCTTCTTGCTGAAGTTATTGCTAGGAGCAGAGCTGTTTTCCATGATAAGAATTTTATCTCAGCTGTATTGGCTGGCTCAGAAGGAGGCATTGTGAGTTTTTCCAAGACAAAATTGAGGTCCCATGCAGGTATTGGTGCTCTCCTTGGAGGCCTTATGTTTTGGCCCCCCCGAGGAGCTGCCTAAGCAAAGGATGTGAAAAAATAGGTGGGTCTGTATTGTAATGAGCTGAAATGGCAGAAGCATGGATCTTAATTGATGAGAAGGATAGGCCTTTGTACAGCATCTCAGTTAGATATTGTAAAATCTGAGGGATATTTGGAACAAGCGTGTCAATTCCTTGTGCCTGGTTCCAAGCACAGAATCTCTTCCATTTTCCTGCATAAGATTTCCTGGCGCTAGGCCTCCTGGCCTCCAAAATAACATCCATAACCGCTTTAGAGAGAGGTGTATTCTGAATGGTTACACTATCCGCCATGCAGCTAGATTTAGGGTTCTGGGTTGGCTGTGCAGAATCTGATTGTTTTGTTGGGTCAGTAAATGAGGAATTTGAGGCAAATGTCTAGGCTGGGCCTTGAGACAAGCTCCTTAGGATTGGGTACCACTGTTGGTGTGGCTAATCCGGGGCAATCAGTATCATTTGTGGCTTCTCTTGTCTGACCTTTAGGAGTACCTTGGGGAGGAGAGGCAGTGGAGGAAAGGCATATACTGTAAGGTTGTTCCAGCTGAATGACAAAGCATCCACTTTCCATGCTTGTTTGTGATAAGTCCTTGTGCAGAATCTCCGAAGTTGGCAGTTGTGAGGGGAGGCAAAAAGATCTATGTCTGGGCATCCCCATTTCCTTGTTATCATGCTGAAGATTTGTGGATCTAGTTTCCACTCATGAGGGTCCATGAGGTTTCTGCTTAGTTTGTCTTCCAGAGCATTTGTTTTTCCTGGCAAGAATTGTGCTTGCAGGTATACTTGGAAGGTCAATGCTGTGTTCCACAAAATCATGGCTTGTCTGCAGAGGGGATAGGAATGTGTGCCCCCTGCTTCTTTATGTACCACATGACTGTGGTGTTGTCCTGGATGAAGTAGGTCCTTGAAGGCTGTCAGGGCATTTTGTACAGCTAGCATCTCTTTTTGATTGATGTGAAGATGCCTTTGGCTTGGGGGCCATGTGCCCTGAATACATTTTCCTGCCACGTGGGCCCCCCGGCATAATCTGATGCATCTGTTGTTAGTGTTTGCCTGGCTGTGGGTAAAGTGAATGGCTGTCCCTTGTTGTGGTGACAGGCCTGTGCCCACCATCGAAACTCCTGTTGCAGGCAGGGAATGAGAGAAATTAATGATTCCAGGTTGTGGCAATGTTGAGTCCAAACACTTTTTAGATACCATTGTAGTTTCCTCATATGCAGTCTTGCATATGGAATTAGCAGAATGCAGGAGGCCATGTAGCCCAGAGCCTGCAGATTTTTTTCTTGCAGATAAGTGGGTCTTTGTTGCCATGCCTTTGAAGTAAGAAGTCAGTTGCCTTTGTTTGTCTGGTGTGAGATAAGCCATCTGGCAGTTGTATTTAAGCTTGCACCCAGGAATATTATCTCTTGAGAGGGTACTAGTTTTGATTTCTTTTCATTTACTGTATACCCTAGGCAAATTAGTAATCTTTTTACAAATGCCAGATGCTTTAGTAGAATGTCTTTGGTCTCTGCTTGAATAAGGTAGTTGTCCAAGTAGGGATATATTTGAATTCCTCTTTGTCTGCAAAATGCAATTACTGGTGCCAGGCATTTTGTGAAGACCCTGGGCACAGTAGATAAGCCAAAGGGCAGTGCAGAGAATTGGTAGTGCATTAAGCCAGCTATGAATCTGAGGTATCTTCTGCAAGATTGTCTGATTGGGACATGCAGGTATGCCTCTTTGAGGTCCAAAGTTACAAGCCAAGCCTTCTTGCCCAGCATGGGCAGTAGCTGCTGCAGAGTCAACATTTTGAATTTCAGAACATCCAGAAAAGTATTTAGAACAGACAGGTCCAGAACAGGTCTCCGTGCTTTGTCCTTTCTTGGTACTAAGAAAAGTATTGAGTAAAATCCTTGTCCCTGCTCTTGTTGAAGCACTGGCTGAATAGCCCTCATGTCCATGAGAGATGAAACTTGTTTTTGTGCCTCTGCCCATTGATTGTGTGGCAGGTCTGGCCTACCTTTTTCCTTTGGAAGGGTGTGAAAGTAGAACCAGTAGCCCTGAGAGACTATATTTAAGACCCATTTGTCCTGGGTGATCATGTGCCAATTTTGTGGAAAAAAGTGCTAGCTTTCCCCCCTAAGGGTGGTGCCAAAAGATAAATGCTTGGCATTGGCAGAGGGAAGTCATTGGGACTGTTTCCTATATGGCTATGATTTGTCTTCTCCGCTTTTGAGGTAGAAGCACCCCATTGTTTGGGCCTATATGAGCCCTGAGGCTGTTGTCTGCCTCTACGGCATCTGTATCTGCCTCTTTGTGGCCTGTCTGACATGGGAAAGGACCGATTCTTAGAAGGCCAGTTCCTGCTAAATCTGGGTGGCTGTACCTGTAAGAAATCCTTTACTGTCTGCATAGATTTAGCTTTATCCTCCATTTTCTTCAACACCTCTTCTGCCTTAACACCAAATAAAGTATCATGCTGTAATGGAGCATCCAATAATTTTGCTTTAACATGATCAGGCAGAGTCTGTTCATTTAACCAAGCATGCCTTCTAATGACAGAACCTGTTACAGCGGTCCTGCAAGAGGCCTCCAGTGAACCATAACCACATTGCAAATTATGTTTTCCCACTTGTTCAGCTGCATGCAATAAATCCTGCATTTCCTTATTCTCAGAACATTCAGAATTTGTCAACATTTTCTGTTTTAGCAGAGACATTAAGTATTGCTGATATTTAAGCATATGAAACTGACAATTTAAAGCCCTTACAGCCAAGGTAGCAGAAGTGTAAACTTTTTTCCCCATCTGTCCAGTGCCCTAGAATCTCTATCTGAGGGGACAGGGTTTTTTGCAGTAGCAGCATTGACCCCTTTGGGACCCTGAGAAATAGTTTTTGGGTCAGCAGCAGGGTTTTTATATAGAAATTTATGGGAATCTGGAACCCTGTAGTATCTGTCTGGCTTAGGTGCAGGAGGTAAAGAGTCGGGAGACAGGCTCTGAAAATACATCATCTACAATGTCTAGAACAGGTGGAATAGCAAGAGGTCTGAGCTGAGGTAGTAAAAGAAAGTCTACAAGCCTTTTCTTAGAATCTGAGTAATCTTGGCTCTCCCAGTGGAAATGTTCCCTCATGGTGTGCAGGGTTTCCCCAAATAGGTAATCCTCAGGAGGAGAAGCTGAAGGAATAGATTCTTCAGCATCAGAATCCTCATAGGGAGGAATAGAATATCCCTGTTCTGAAGAGGAGTCAGAGGAAATGGAAACCTGATCAGAGGAATCATATTCAGTGTCTTGCCTAGGCTTCTTATCAGGAGGGGGATGGGAACCCCTGATCAAAGTAATTAGGTCTTCGGCCATTTTGAGCATCTGTTTCTTAGGCATGGAAGTCTGTCCTGGAGAATGCTGTACTTGTTTCCTTGTCTTTAAAACTGTTTTAGACTTTGTCTTGGAAGCTGAAGTTGGCTTGATATAAAGCTGTGTAGGGCTGAAAACACCCTCAGAAGCCGATGCCTGCTCAGCGGCTCCGGACCCATCTGAGGGATTAGTTTCCGAAGGCCCAATACCTTGAGTATCCAGAGGCCTAGTTGTCTCCACATGGGAGTTGGAGGCGGCCTGTGGCTCTGAGGTAGCAGGTGTCAGGGGCTGCGAAAGCACCTCACTGAGAACCGGCGAAACGGCGACTGGCCTAGAAGAGGCCTCGTCGTCGGTTTTGGACCTCGGATGCCTGACCTTTTCTTTTTCCTTGCGCATTTTATGAACTCCAGTCATCGGCTGTTCCGACGACATTATGTAGTTAAACCTTAGGCCAAAGTAATGAAAAGCAATATCATACCGACGCTTAATAGTGCGTTGGTTAAATCTAGCACAAAACCGACAACTAGCAACGTCGTGGGCAGGGCCTAGGCAAGGAATACAGTAAGAATGGAAATCCTTATGAGGTATTTGCTTCCCAAAAGAAATACAATTGTTAACTTTTTCTGACATCGATCTGGAGCAAGAAAAAAGTTTCCCCAACTGGGTACTTAGCTTTATAGAAGACTTCGGATCTGAAATTCAATTTCAAAAATCTCAGGAGTCGGCCGACCGGCACTTGTGAACTGCTTTTGCTTCGGACACCGCACAGCAAGAAAGACTGAAGAAAATGGCATCGGCTGCATCTTTTATACCCCTGGTGCTCTGATGTCAGGGAAGAGGTGACAGCAACCGATGCCGGACCAGGACTTTGGAATTCAGGCCGTCTGCGGGTAGCCTGCCAGCAGGCTAATCCAAGTGTAATGACTGCAACAGTGAAACACAATGAACATCCTTAAGTTCCTCCTTAGGGATACTGAAATGGAATCTGATGAAAATACAACTGATTTTTGACTGAGAAGGGGTAGTTTGTTTATCCCTTCCCCTGCACAATGACCTACTTGTTTTTTTGAAGCTCTGTGAAAGGGATATTTGGAATGTAATAGCTAAGGAAAGCCCTGTCAAATGGTTTAATTTGTCCCATACACAGCAACAGGCTTTGTGTGCTTTGGAAAGAGATAACTCGTTATGGATTATGTGAGCTGATAAGGGTACGGGGGATAGTCCTCATGGAACAAGCTTGATGCATTGATACCCTTGAAAAAGACTTAAACAACAGCACATACTATAAAAAAGTTGATTTAAAATTGATTAATAGATCATTTGCACACATTGATTGGACTCTGAAGCTCCTTGAAAGAGATGGCTTTATTTCATTAGAAGAATCTCTATGCCAGTCCTTCACCCTGATCTTGACAAGTTCTTCGGTATTCCGAAGATACATAAAAACATGATTAAACCCCCCCTTTTCAGGCATATAGTTTCAAATAAGAAAACAAAAATGGAGAAAATATCTGAATATTTGGATATGGTGTTAAACCCAATCATACAAAAGACACCTTTCCACCTTTGTGACTCTTGGGCATTTTTAAATGAACTTTTTTGTAAGCCACCAACAGCACAGGATAATATCCTGGTGACTCTTGACATCGACACCCTATACACAAATATACCACATGCAAAGGGTATTATGTTCTTGGAATCATATTTATTAGAATCTCTTGGTCTCTCTGTTGACAAAGTTAACACCATTAGCACCTTGCTTCATTTAGTTCTTGAAGGAAACTTTTTTCATTTTAATAAAGGACTATACCAACAACTTCGTGGAGTGGCTATGGGTTCTAAGGTAGCACCTACTTTTGCCAACCTTGTTCTCACATACTGGGAAATAAATACACTTGGTTACTTGCCAGGTTTTCAATTTACTGGATTGTACAAGCATAACATTGACAATTGTTTTTTTCGTGTGACAGAATTCTTTAGAAAGCTTGCAGGACTTCATACAGGATTTGTCAGATCTATATTAGATGAGCGACTGTTCCGATGTTCGAATCATAGATGGTCAACATCATATGATCGAACATTGGAAAGGTTGAAGGTGAAAGTCAACTTCTTTTCACATGTAGAATGGGAAATTTTCCCTTTCTGCACTGAAGTTTGTTCTCGGAGTTGGTATATTTGAGCAGGGGGTGTGTGGGGGGTGCAGGGAGGCTTGCCTCCCTGCTACGAGCGGTAAGGTAAGTTTTTTTTTTTTTTAATTTTATTATATATTTGATGTTTTTAACTTCACTCATATGAGTTTGCTCATGTGAGGTTCAAAGTTTCGAAACTTCAGTATATAACACAGACCCAGATTTGTCAACCAGCATTCCCTGTCTTACTTGCAAGCTTTCTTTCTTACATTCAAGCTTTCTGCCTAGGGGAGCCAAGTACATTTTCTGGATATGACAATCTCCTTACAATGAAATGATTTAAGTTGGCAGTCTAACATTTTCTGCAAAGACACTTTTCATAATAATTATTTGGAATATGGAAGCATGCATCCCCTCTTTATGAAATGTAATATCTTAAGGGGCCAATTTATTCAGTTATCTACAATTATAAGCAACAACGTTGTCTTTAAAAGGGAATGTGAGAATTTGTCTAATCTTTTTGCTGACAGGAACTATCCCAAGTATCTTATTGACTCTATTTCTTCTGAAATAGCTAAAGCTCACTGAACTAAGTTCAAACCAATTCTTTTATAGGGTTTTGCCAACTGAGCCAGTAGACAGTGTGAACAGATTTTCTCTACCAATTAGGACACTAGAGTTCCAACATCAGAGGAACATGCAGGCTTGGATAACAGAACCAGTCACTCTACAGATCTGAACTGAGCCCTTTCAAGGTCCAACCACCTTCCAATTCCAGACCACTCCCATCCTAACATAGACCCTAGTTCGAGTATTGACAGATATACCAGGTTTCTACTCCCTATTAGTTGAGATACTCCACAAATCAGAAATATTATTTCTCCTAACTGGGATGTTATTTTGAGTAACCAGGATTTAATTTCCTCACTTGGTTCAACACCAGAGTTTACACATAAAATAACACAGACACTCAAAGCATATTTTAAACATTTAGATATTCCCTTCCTGATTGAAGCAAAGGTTAATAGCGGCATTGCCTCAGGGACGTATATTTGTGGCGATTGTGTTGCTTGCGAATTTATTTACACTGGCCAGTCTTTTCACTTCCCACACTGCAAAAATACAATTTTATTTTAACCACTATTTTGACTGCAACAGTGAATATTTGGTTTATGCAGCTATTTGTTTGACTTGTTTTTGTTTTTATGTGGGAAAGACAACTAGAAGTTTGTCAAGCCACATAACAGAATATTGTGTGGCTATTCACAAGGGAGACTCTAAAAATGCTCTGACTGAACATGTACATTTTTGTAATGGTGTGTCCAATTTTAAATTTATTGTGTTACAACAAATTGATTTGTACTTTAGGGTCTGTGATGTTCAAGAATTGAAATGGCAGCTACATTTAGGAGTGGATTCCAAATATTAAAAGTGCCCTTCTCTGGGCCAGATAATTTTACGATGTAACTACCTTGGCTACCTTGACAACTGCATTTGCATTAACACCTTTTTGTTTTGGTTACAGGTTTTTATAGGAGTTAAAGAATTCTGTTTCAAAAAGACTTTTTAAACTACTGTTATGCATTTATCCTATTGGCTGTTAACAACAATATATTGCTTTTTTCACTATGATTTAACTAAAGATACATTTCTTTGTTTTCCATTTCTGAAGAAGTTCTTACCACTTTAATAAAGAACGAAAGCTCTAATTGCTTGTTCGGCTGATGTTTTTCTGATGTATTGGTGAAGAAGTTTTTATTTTACTTACTTATGGTTTATTCTTCTGCAGTCATATCTTTTTGTTTTTTGTCAGTTTTATGAGTGAACATATATATATATATATATATATATATATATATATATATATATATATATACACACACACACACACACACACACACACATATATATATATATATATATATATATATACACACACACATATATATATATATATATATATATATATATATATATATATATATATTTATATACACACACACATATATATATATATATATATATATATATATATATATATATATATATATATATATATATATATATATATATATATATATATATATAATGTTTATATTTACTTTAATATAATCTTACAAAAAGGGAGTAGAAGGGTCTGAAAGTACACTGGTATTATGGTGGGACATACCACAAAACATCTTAAATTGTTGTGCAGCATTCTTTCATATTTTATACTGTTATTTTATGAATCTCAAAACCATGCATAAATAAGGAAGAATAATAAGAGATGTAAGCATATCTTACTTTAATACCTTAATGAATGCATACAGTGGGAGAATGTATATGTTAAATAACAAGTTAGGATGTGAAATAATTGTTCCACTATAATATATTAGCACTGCTTTAAAAGATACAGATTTATCTTTATTTTACTATTAATGGCATCATATTTGATTGTAGTAGAGTAGAGATATTTTTTTTTTGCCGGAGTACTAGATGGATGTGTTTGCTTGGATGGTTACACTATTCAAGCAAGGAGTGTTAGACCCCATGGAGGGTAAGAGGGATTTTAAAAGCCACAGTGCTCAGGAAATCCTTCTACATGGCACAACTCATCACCAAAGGGTTCTCTTCCAGGAAAAAAGAGGTCATTGTTCCCCTCTACTCATCACTCATTAGACCCATTCATCACTCATTAGACCCATTATACAACACCCCTTTTGAAATGTACCTCATGAGACATCTACAACAGCTGGAAAGGCCACAGAAGTACCTCACAAAGAGGATTACTGGTGTCAAACAAATGCTCTACACTGACCATCTCAAAAAACTCCAGCTTTACTCCATCGCATATCGCCTACTCTGAGTTGATCTATGCCTAATATCTAAACATATGTCAAATCCAGAGCTGTTGAACATGCTCCACCTAAAGAAATCCCAATCCCTCTGAACTACATGCTCTAGGGACCTTAACCTTGTCACCACAATAAACAGAACATGCTGGAGGAATAGATTCCTGTCCCAGAGACTTTACATATTCTGGAACAAGCTAACTATCTATATCAAACAAAGCTCTTCATTAGCAATCTTCAAGAAAAACCTTGATGAGTGGATTGGAAATAGGAAATTCACCCTGGGGATCACTTCTGTGGCTCTGCTCGACAGGGGCACAGGAAAATAAATTTCTTGGGTGGCGAAAGCCAGGGAACCTTGTTGGCTAGGCTTACTTAGGCCCTTGGGTCGATAGCCTAGTACCTACCTATGAACCTATGTTTAATGATAATTATATTTTTTAGCCTTTTTTGAGTGTTCAAAATAGTAACTATTTTATGTCTAGTCAAACATTCAAAAGTTAATGTTCACATGATGATTATTAAGCAGTTCTTTAACAGCAAAGTGTCATTATCTATGAGAAGTATATGTATACGTTTGATCAGTAGGATGGATGGCATTTATTATCTGTATTTCCATAAATGTTAATGAATTAAATAACAGATGCAAGAGGGGGTAACTTAAACAGATATCTGAAGTTGTTTAATTCTCAAGTTATTTTTTAACAGGAAAAACCCTTATTAACAGAAGACATAGACAGGCTAAATACTAAAAACAACACTATATTATCCAGTTCACGATGTAATCAAAAAATGGGGGTTGCAATATTATAGAGAAATTCACTGCCTATGCCTACTGTTATAGAAACATATAAAGATGATAAAGGTATGTTTTCTACTATAGCTATAAACTATAATAAGAGGATATTAATGCTTAATAACTTGTACTGAATTCTTGGAATAGGAATTAAAACAGTTGACCAACATCTAGCACAAGTAATTCAAAACTCGAAAGGCAGTATCATTCTAGCAGGAGACTTTCTGTATTGTCACCAAGTGATACTAACACAATAGGTAAGAGGAGAATATAGGCATTTGCAAAGACATTGTTAAAATTTACTGAATTGTTTCATCTTAGGGACATAAATGAATTTTCTGAACCAAATTCATTATTTTTTCCCATTATTACCATAGACACAGAACACAATTCAGAATTCACAGAGTTTATGTCTATAATGACCTGACTGATACACTAGGCAAAGTCAAAACAGTAACCTGTCTGCTTTCAGATCACAATGAAATTATCTTTGAGCTGTTTTTTTTAAATCAAATGATAGTGTTAAAATCGGAAGATTACTAGCATATATAACTTGTTTAAAAAAGAAGGACTTTTTTATTTAAAAAATCCTTTCTTTTATATAAATTAATAATATAGAAAATACTTCAGAAATTTATTTATGGGATGCACTAAAAGCATATCTTTTTGGTAGATTCACTAATTGGTTGTCAAATAAAAACAATGGGACAAAGAATTACATGAAACAAAAGAAAAACTTGCTAAGTTAAAATTAGAAAATCAGACAAATAAAAATAATAATACAGAAGAGATTAATAAGCTAAACAACAAATTCTTGGAAATCTTAAACCATAAAACTAAAATCAGTCTTGAGAAGTTTAAGATGATTAACTTCTCTAGTTATCCAAAATCTATGTACAATTTAGCCACAAAAACAAAATTACTCAGTAAGTCCAGTCACATAAAATAAGTCTACTCACATAGGAAGAAAAGAAAAGTGACAGAAATAGAATATATTCTAAAGGAATCTAGAGATTGCTATAATAAAATCAATAGATTCATTAATAGATCCAGAAGAAATAATTAAAACATTTATTAAAATATAAAAACTAAACTATCTGATGACCAAATGAAATTAATTGACAAACCTATCTCCATGTCTAAACTTCACACTCAAATTTCTAAACTGAAAACTAATAAAGCATCATGTAATGGTGGGATTATATCTGAACTTAATAAGCTGTTACCCAAAGAAGCCCTAGACATAATACACAAGGCTTTCTATAGTCAAGGACCCAGCTAAAGTTCCTCTTTCCAGGAAATATACCCTTATCTCTCCAATTTTGAAAATAGACAAAGATCCTACTGAATGTTCTTCATACAGACCAATTTCACTTTTAAATGTAGATTATAAATTGTTTATGGCAATTCATGCTAACAGATTAAAATATATTCTACCCTTGTTGATTGATGAAGATGAAACTAGCTTTATCTTAAACAGAAATATTTATGATAATATTAAAGAATAATCACAGTAATTGACTATGCAAATAAAACAGGAGAAAACTTAACACGAATGAGTCTTGCTATTAATAATGCTTTTGACTATGTAAATTGGAAATATCTCTTGCTGGTTTTAGAAGAATATAATTTCTCAATTAACTTCACACATCTTATTAATCTTCTTTATAATGATGGTTTTGCATATGTTAAAATAGGTACTTTTATTTCTGATTCTACATAAATTTTGAAAGGAACCAAACAAGGATATCCTCTTTCACCTCTGCTTTTTTACCCTAATTATGGAACCATTTTCTAATTTTCTCAGTTCAAATATCGATATAAAAAGTATTAACATAAGTGAGAATTTAAACTCAATAAAATTCAACTGTTTTCCAATGACATCCTGCTGACAATAAATTACAATGTTAATTCTTTATCTGCAGTTTTCTTAGCAATGGATGTATTTCAAAGAAAATATGGTTTAACATTTAAAGACAACAAAACAAAAAAATCTTACATATAATTACAAATAAGAATAGAATAAAAAATAAATTCATTAAATATATTTTCAAACAGAAGAAAATGAATTATTTAGGAATAATTGTAACAGATAACATTAAATAGATAATACATTATAATTATGCTAACAGTATAAATATAAAAAAATCTTATAGACAAATGGAATAAAATTGTCTTCATGATGGAAGAGAGGCTATCTATAATCAAAATGATTATCTTACCAAAAATCTTATATATTTTACAATCACTAACATTACCCCCACAAAAAGTTGTATTAAAGAATTTAACACTTTAATTTTGAGAATTATCTGGTATGCCAATAAACCAAGAATTGCTTTAAACCATCATATTAGATATAGTGTGGCAGTAGGAATAAGGCTACCAGATGTAGGATTATATTAATTATCATAAATTATAAAAATATATATATATATATATCTTTGGATTAATAACACTTAGATAGCTAGGTGGAAAGAGTTTTTAGGAAATCTTTCTATAAACTCCATACTAAATAACAGTCTACATTTGGTTATTAAAGGATTACCTTATAGAAAAAAAGTCACCAAACAAGTGACTGGTATTTCATTTTTACTATATTAAACACTTTTTAAAAAATTATATATAGAAACATTGCATATAAATTATGGATCTTAAATAACATCCCCAAATCAAAGTTAGAAACAATGATCATATTTAAAATGAAAAATATGCTTTTTTCATTTCAGTTAATGAAAGATGAAAAGCTACATTATGTTGATTATATTAAGAACAAATATAATTTAGATAAAGATGTATCTAGAAGTACAATCCTGCAGACAACATGTAGAAGGGGAAATTAATGTTAATGCAACAAAGTATAAGAGATTATATCCCACAATTAATTGAATACCTAATATTCTTAATGCAACAAAACCCAATGGGAGAGGGTCTCTTATCCAAATTATATAGCATTGTGAGGAGAGAAACAAAAAGTTACAGTGATAATTATTGTAACTATTTTACTCAAATTAATAATAGACCTCCGAGTGAAGAAGAAAAAAAAATTCTAATATCTTCTAAACACACAACTTCATCTCTTAGATGGAATCTCTTTACTTGGAAATTTTTTTGCATAGATCTTTGTTCATACCACATAAAATTGAATTAATGTTCAAGCAGAAACAAGTTTCTTGGAGATGTAAACAAGAACTTAAAGCGGATTGGAAAAAAATGTTTTTTGACTGTACTGTCTTAACACCTTATTGAAATAACATTAATCTCTTTTGAAAGGCTTTTTTGGAGATAACTTAGTTTTATTTAAATCACTAATCCTTTTAGCACTCCTCTTCCTATAGGTGTTAAAAAATGAAATATTTCATTTTGTGGTCTATACTATCTATAGCAAGAAAGGTTATAACTCAGAACTGGAAGAATGACTCTACACCATCCTTCAAAGAATGTATAAATATTGCAACTGAAGTCTGTCACCTGGAAATCATTACAATTAAGTCAAAAACAACCAGGATTACCTCTTGCTACAATCCATGGACAAAACTTACAGATCTGCTTGACAAGCAAAGATAACTGCATTTTAGATTTATTGTAAAGTATAATAACTTGAATGACTTGATGGTTAATGGACACTCCTGTAAATATTTGTTTTTTTTTTTGTTTTGTGTGTGAGGTTTAGTTGATTTTTTTTTCATTTATTATGTTCACAAATATCTAACTGTAAGTATTGTTGTGATTATTTTACAAATTGAAAATCCAATAAAAACTTAAAAAAATATCAGTGCAGCTCTGCTGAATGCTGGGAAACTAACAAAGAAAATGTCCCCTCCTAAGTCTACCACTGGAAATTAGAAAAAGTGCATTGTCACTGAAACTTGTTTCCAGAACAGTAAGAGCAATCCCTCCATACAAGTCATTTATTGCCACAAGTGTAACTAGTAGTAACAAATTGGTGAAGTGTCTGTCTTTATCTGAAACACCATCACCTCTTGGATAGTTGGCTAGCATAGTGACCTCAGACTCATTCATATCCAAATATCAGTAAACAAGACCTCATACAAGATCCAGGCCAACTACAGAACCCCATCCATGATGTCCATAAATCACAAAAAATTTTAATAAACTTAAGATGATCTTTATTAAACTAATACCATCCTTCTAGGGAACCTTAAGTAGCCCTTCATAAACTGGCACATCTAAGCCTTTATAAATAACTATGCTCAACACGTCCATGACATTATCATTCCGAAATACCTTGATCAAATAGCACCCTCCGCTACTAACAGGACTTCACAAACCCAACCCCTGTCCTCTCTTCAACCCATTGTCATGCACTCACTGGTCATATAAGATCACTGTGCTGTTTTCTTCACCATATGGTCCCATCACAGGTCATTGACCAACCCCAACATCTTCACAGACTTCCCCTAGTGCTTGATGATGGCTTGAGATGATTCAGTAGTTCCACCCCTTTATGATCCTTATAGCAAATTCCACTGCATATACCCAAACTTTATGCTTCCTTAAGTTGGTAATACCCAAAGTTTATATTTCCATCATAACTCTTACAGAGAGGGCCATGCTCCTGTTCACCACAAATATAACGCCTAGTTTAGAAACAAACACCTCTGGTGGATTGCAACTATAAAAACCTCTATAATAAAAAGGGAAAAAATCATATCCCTAAAGACTAGAACAAAAACTCAGCATTTTGTAAGTAACTTCAAAGGGTAACAAAGAGCTCATGAGCAGCATCAAATCCTACAAATTACTACAAACTATGAAATAAAAGTTACTACAACAGTGAAGGATAACCACAAAGCATTATTTTATTATACAAAGAAACTCAGAAAAAGTACCCATCATTGCATCAAGCTTATATCTAAAGGATTCCCACTCAAACCCAGAAGAATAGCTAAACCATTGCAGACAAATTCAGCTTTACTTCTCGATCATCTCCAAACTTCACAGTCCTAGCTATCCAATCCACACCCCACCAATGGAAATCAACCCAGAACAGATACCCAGGGGTGTCCAACCTTTTAGCTTGCTGGGGCCACATTGAGTGAACAGAAATGGTCTTGGGGCCGCATATAAAATATATCATATAGTTAACTCTTTCGTTGCTCCAGAAGACAACAGTTGACCTCCTGGCTGTACTGTAGGTGCATTTGAACAATGTATAAATGTAATAAATGCCTAATATTTGCCTTAAAATTCTAATTCTCATTCTAATTCTCTAATCTAGCAGTTAACTCTAACATCTTAGTTAATATATATATATATATATATATATATATATATATATATATATATATATATATTTTTTTTTTTTTTTTTTTACAAATAAACAGATATTCACTAAAGCACTAGCATTTCTCACTGGGAAAACCATTCCAGCAGTCCAGCTACATAACATGTCAATATCAGCAGTCCTACAATACTATAAACCACAAAAATAACCCAACAAATTTGCAATAAAGTAAAGAATTCACATTACTGACTTAATAAAACAATTCTGAATAAGCTACAAGAGGGTCTCACCCAAACAAATAACTGGTGCCAGAAATATGGCCTCAAGCTAAATGCCAAAAAATGCATCATCATCCCCTTTTAGGAGAGTGATGTCCCCACAAATTATCACATTAATAACAATGTTGTAAGCATGCAACAAGTTGTATGGTACTTGGGCACCCAGGTTGATAGAAACCTGACTTTTGACCACCACATTGTCTCCGGTGTAAGGAAAGCTTTTTACATGGCCCACTTCATTAGTAAGGGTATCTCATCCAGGGACAAGGAGGTCATAACATCCCTGTATTCTTCCTTTACAAGAGCCATTATTGAGTGCAGTGCCCCTTTTGGCATGTGCCTCAGCAAAACACCCTGCCAAAAGAAAGACTACAACCATTTCTGACAAAAAAGGTCAAAGGACTAAGTTCATTTAGTTATCCAAAGAGACTAAAAAGCTTCTTGCTTTCCTCTGTCTCTCACTGGCCCCTATAAATGTCATCATTGGCTTGCTTTCCAGGCTAAGAAAGATCCTGCCTTAAGAGACTTCCTCTACCTCAGAAATACTGGTTAGACTTAAAATGCTCACTACAAAGACCATAGCCTTCACTGCAACATAAACAAGCCAGTTTTTATGGACAGGTTCTTGACACAAAAACCTTCAACTTCTGTAAAAAGCTCTTCTCATTATCAAACAATGTAGTTCAGCAACACGATGGCTGGATGGATAGCCATAAATGTAGTCCCTGGGTAAGTAGCATAGCCTTCATCAAACCAGATGGAAAATCCACATACTAACCTTTCCCAGATGGATGGCTAAGATCTAATATTGGTTACTCAAGTCTAGTTGCCCAAGAAGAGGGGCATGTTTAACTAAGAATTCCATTTGCAAAATTATATTCAGTATACATATTAAATCTCTCTCTTACACACACACACACACACACACACACACACACACACACACACACAAAAAAAAAGCCCCTACTTGTAAAATAGGCAAAGTCAGTAATCACATGACACTCACTCACTGAATTAAATTGTCTGGAAGTCAAAATATCTAAAAAAAAATAATAATAGAGATGGATTCATCCATGTAATTTCCCACCACCAAAAGGACCATCAATAAATCAACAAACAACTGCTCGGCAAAAAGTAAATCAATAAGAAAACCATAAACTATAATGCTACATACTGGTGTAAACATATAACTTGTGTCAATTCCCAGGTTAATCCATACCAAAAGATTGTTTCAGAGCTTCAGCTATGTACAAACAGCTTTCTCCTAAAAACTTTACTCATTGATATTTGCCTTGCTGTAATTATAACTGTTAAAAAAAATGTTTTTAAGTTTATTCTGTACCTCAATGATTCTCACTGTTACGAGGTGTAATCTCTGTCATATTGTATGAGTACTACATCCATAATTTGCTGTCTCTCTTTCTCACGTATTGTATTATATTATTTTGTGTTATTTTTGGAGCTTTTCTCCCCAGATCTCCGCTGAAAATGGACCTGTGTCCAGTTGACTTTCCCGGTAAACAAATGTAAAATAAAATAAAATAAATAAAAATAAACTTCCCTCCAATCTAAAGCCATTTGACATTCAGACATTTTAATTTGTGCAGAAGTTACTCACAGACTGACAGTTTACTGAGCTGTAATGCTGAACTTTGCTTTTGAAAAAAACAAATTCCCAGACTTTGTCAATAGCTCAAAGTGCAGAGAGGATTATTTATTTATTATATATTTATTTATTTTAGGGAAGAGTTAAGACAGGCACTGGGAGGCAGTAGAGAGTTACCGAACAGCTGGGTAACTACAGCAGAACTAGTAAGGGAGACTGCTAGAAAGGTGCTTGGTGTGACATCTGGACAGAGGAAGGAGGACAAGGAGACCTGGTGGTGGAATGAGGAAGTACAGGAGAGTATACAGAGGAAGAGGCTGGTGAAGAAGAAGTGGGATTGTCAAAGATATGAAGAAAGTAGACATGAGTATAAGGAGATGAGGCACATGGCAAAGAGAGAGGTGGTGAAAGCTAAGGATAAGGTGTATGGAGAGTTGTATGAGAGATTGGACACTAAAAAGGGAGAAAAGGACCTGTACCGATTGGCTAGACAGAGGGACAGAGCTGGGAAAGATGTCCAAGTAAGGGTGATAAAGGATAGTGAGGAAAAGGTACTCACAAGAGAGGAGAGTGTGTTGAGTAGATGGAAAGAGTATTTTGAGAGGTTGATGAATGAAGAGAATGAGAGAGAGAGAAGGTTGGATGATGTGGGGATAGTGAATCAGGAAGTGAAACAGATTAGCAAGGAGGAAGTAAGGACAGCTATGAAGAGGATGAAGAATGGAAAGGCTGTTGGCCCAGATGACATCCCAATGGAAGCATGGAGGTGCTTAGGAGAAATGGCAGTGAAATTTTTAACTAGATTGTTTAATGAAGTTTTGGAAAGTCAGAGGATGCCTGAGGAGTGGAGAAAATGTGTTTTGGTACCTATCTTTAAGAATAAGGGTGATGTGCAGAGCTGCAGTAACTACAGAGGGATAAAATTGATCAGTCACAGCTTGAAGTTATGGGAAAGAGTAGTAGAAGCTAGGTTAAGAAGGGAGGCGATGATTAGTGATCAGCAGTATTGTTTCATGCCAGGAAAGAGCACTACAGATGCAATGTTTGCTCTGAGAGTGTTATTGGAGAAATACAGAGAAGGTCAGAAGGAGTTGCATTGTGTCTTTGTAGACTTGGAGAAAGCATATGACAGGGTGCCTAGAGAAGAGTTGTGGTATTGTATGAGGAAGTCGGGAGTGGCAAAGAAGTATGTAAGAGTGGTACAGGATATGTACGAGGGTAGTGTGACAGTGGTGAGGACTGCAGTGGGAGTGACAGATCCATTTAAGGTGGAGGTGGGATTACATCAAGGATCAGCTCTGAGTCCTTTCTTATTTGCAGTGGTGATGGACAGGTTGACAGATGAGATCAGACAGGGGGCCCCGTGGACTATGATGTTTGCAGATGACATTGTGATCTGTAGTGAGAGTAGGAATCAGGTTGAGGAGACTCTGGAGAGGTGGAGATATGCTCTATAGAGCAGAGGAATGAAGGTCAGCAGGGCTAAGACAGAATATATGTGTGTAAATGAGAGGGAGGGTAGAGGAATGGTGAGGATGCAGGGAGTAGAGTTGGTAAAGGTGGACGAGTTTAAGTTCTTGGGATCAACAGTTCAGAGTAATGGTGAATGTGGAAGAGAGGTGAAGAAGAGAGTACAGGCAGGGTGGAATGGGGGGAGAAGAGTGTCAGGAGTGATTTGTGACAGACGGGTACCAGTAAGAGTGAAAGGGAAGGTCTACAAGAGGGTAGTGAGACCAGCTATGTTATATGGGTTGGAGACAGTGGCACTGACAAAAAGGCAGGAGTCAGAGCTGGATGTGGCAGAGTTAAAGATGTTAAGATTTGCACTCAGTGTGACTAGGATGGATAGGATTAGGAATCAGTATATTACAGGGTCAGCTCATGTTGGACAGTTTGGAGACAAAGCAAGAGAGACGAGATTGCGTTGGTTTGGACATGTGCTGAGGAGGGATGTTGGGTATATTGGGAAAAAGATGCTAAGGATGGAGCTGCCAGGTAAGAGGAAAAGTGGAAGGCCTAAGATAAGGTTTATTGATGTGGTGAGAGAGGACATGCAGGTGGTTGGTGTGACAGAGCAAGATGCAGAGGATAGGAAGAAATGGAAAGAGATGATCCACTGTAGCGACCCCTAACGGGAAAAGCCGAAAGATGATGATGATGATATTTATTTATTTTTGGAAAACATCTTTAAAACTGTTAAACTGATTACACACCCAGAAACACAGAAAAGTTATTGTGATTATGTAAACCACAGACTGCTGCAAGAAATCAAAGTCACATTAGCACTCTATGCTTATGTCCGAACAGATGAATCATACCTGTCAATTCTAAAAGAAGTAAAGTAGCTTAATAAAAAAGTTATTTGCAAGGTTACATGGCAGTTTATATTGGAAATAAGCAGAGTTATTAAAAAGGCTCTGTTTTTCATAATTATGCTGAAAAGTCTTCCAAGGTAAATACAACTTCTGATTTAGTATGGAACCATACCTCTCAACCTTAGAGCAATAAATCTGGACAAAGCGAAAAATAAAAGTGGGACACAGGCCCAAAAATAGTTATGCATCACAGACACTATTGAAACAACTGTAGCTGCAAACATTATACATCACTTATAATCTTTCTATCCCATTATTATCAGTTAAACATTATATGGCTCATTCAGTCCTGCCTTCTTTTGCATCAAAGAAAACCATGCTTTGAAATGACAAATGCATTAAAAATAATAAAACACATTGCATCAACATCCTGCAACTTCCTACCTGCAAGCAACCACAGAGCTTTCACTGAAACTAGGGCTGCTTGTTTCCCCAGAATGACAGCTCTCCCTAATTAAGTCTAATGGTATACAATCTACCAGTATTTGGACTACCTGAAATAAATTAAATTATGGCCTGTAATTTGAAAGTACACTTTGTTTAATTAAACTACATTTCTAAGCCCACTTACTATATTTTCAGTAACATCCCAATATCCATTTCCAGGTCACTTTACAAGACATTGGCAGTGGTAGACTTGGCATCCTTCAGAACCCCACAGGCCCACGCTAATACGTTGTCCATTAAATGTAAATATCCATCCACTGTAAATGGCAAGAAGCTATGTCTTAAAAAATCTACGTCTGGCATGCGTACCCAAGTATTAGGTTTTGAAACAAAGAAACATTCTCCGCAGTCCGTATGTCTTTGTCTTTAATAATCATCTACTGTTGCAGCACTCCCAACACATAAGCACACACATACACACTAAAATCCCCAACATTTAAAAAATGACATTGTGCCCACTTGATTTGCCAGTATTGATAATCTGGCAAAGCTATGCTTACTGTTGTCCAATCTACCACTGCTTAGAACCCACCAATGAAAAAACAGTACTAGGTGCTTTTTTGTCTGAAAAAAAACAATACAACTTTATATGCTACAGTCCCATATAGTCAGTCCACTACTGACCCATTAACCCTAGGCTGCTGTCTCATTCTTACTCCCTGGAACTGCATTACCTTGGATGACTACTTTTATTTCCTAAGCAAAAGACACAAATTGGAAGATGAGGCAAAAATCTAGATATTCTTTGAAAATCCATACAGTTAAGAGATATGAGTTCATGTTCAATACAACACTCTCCCTGTCAGGAAAGCCGCAATTTAATGAAAGTGTACTCTTAATGTATGACATATTTGTGAGCTAACTTGTTTGTGCTCAATAGGTAAACTGATCATTGTTAGCCTCTTTGTGCATGCGTCTGTCTCTGTCATGCACACACATACACACACACACTCTTCTACTTTCACTCACACAATTCTGCTTTTATGCATGCACTCACTCACTCTGTACTTACCTATTAACACAGGTAATTGCTGTCCCTTTCAAAGGCAACAGCGGCAAATCCATACAAGAGTTCCTCTTCAGCGAGAACACGCGCACACACACACACACACACACACACACACACACACACACACACACACACACACACACACACTGATTGTTCGGTGCAAAATAATGGCGTAAACACATTGACCCTTTTTTGGCTCAAAAACAAAACTAGAAGGGTGCTTTGGTGCATGTGCACACCGACATTAGCGTTAAAGGTCACAGGAGCGAAAAACACAAAACAAAAAATTGTTTTGGAGCATGCGTACATCGATGTTGCAGTTAGAGGTTGAGTGCTGCATGGAAGAGCTCTGAGGGCCGCATGTGGCCCGCGGGCTGCAGGTTGGACATGTCTACTTTAAGCAGTGTCCAAAGCCACAAACTCTAGCTCCATGGGTCTAGATAACACACCAGTCTGTTTTCTGGTCAGCACGAAATGCCCCTCTCATCATTAATTTGTTTGACCACATGTTCTACATTGGATAAATACCAGCTACCTAGAAAATATCTGTAGTAGTTACCTTCCACAAGAGGTTCCCACCACAAATCCTGACAACTGTAGACCTTATAGCTTCACCAGCAACATTTGCATGGTGATAGAATACATCATCACTGACTTTATAAAAAGGACATAGAGAACATACAGTCACTATATCTAGCATAAGTAGCTTTCTAGAAGGTATATTATTTCTATTAAACCTGGCTAACTTCTGTGAAAGAGTCACAAAATAACTAGATGAAGGCAACTCTTTACACACAGCTTACATTAATTTATCTAAAACTTGTCAGTATACTCCCCTCTGACATCAAGAACAAACTTGTCAAACCCAATATAAATTCTTATGTAACCCACTGGATTACCTACTTGGCTCACTGATACATGAAAGTCTATTATAACTATTGTCATTCTGTCCTCCAAGAGACTTGACACTAGTGGTGTACCTCAGAGTTCTTCTTTGGAACAACTTCTATTTGGCATCTACTTCTGTGATGTCAACTCTCACATTAATGAACTCTAGATGACTGGGTTTGTGGATAACTGCAAATCTGTAGCCATCATCCACTCCTCTGAATCCACTGAGGTCCTCTAAAAGGTCCTAACTCAGAGAAACTCAAGGTGTCAAGATCACAGGGTTCATGAACACCAAAGATGTAGCATCATAAAGTTTGGGAAAACAGGAACTCTCTCATACCTTCCACACAAATGGCAGCCCCTTTGGAATGAACACTATTGTTGCAGACCTAAGTACCTCCACGGGTAGCAAATTCTGCTTTGACCACCATATATCCATTTTCATTAGGAAAGCTTTCTTCCTTGCCCAACTGATTACTATGGGCATTTCCTCTTGATCAAACGATGTCACCATATTGCTATAATTACCCCCATCAAGCCCATAATAGAATACAGTGCACCCTTTGGTGTGTACCTGTGCAGACACCTAAAAGTTTTGTCCCTCTACAATGCCCCCCTACAGACTCCTGTAGGGAGATCTATGTCTGGCTTACAATGCATAAGCAATCTAACCTTGCTTGACTAACCACATGTCTACAAAACTGATAATAAGACAAATACAAGCTCAATGTACTTAAATCTATATTGCATCATAAAAAGTGCATATTGACATGACAGAGATCTCTAACAAAGAATTCCTCACAGCCTGTATCACAAAAAGAAATATTGCCAGCCCAACTTGCTGGAATTTTGTAAATAATTATATGTCATTTGTGAATGTCAACACAATTCATATGCTTGTGTTGCAAATGTATTAGAACTGTATGTTATGTATATATCAAACTGCTAGTACAGAACTGTGTGTGAAAAGGGATTTATAGTACTGAGCCTAGGTGTGTGACCACAGTGTACACTGCTGGATTAGAACAGAAATATATATAAAGTATTGTACCTGTGTAAACATATATGTTTTAACAGTGGACATTAGAACATAGAAAGGTAATTTGCAAGAATTAACTTGCAAAACTTCAAAAAAAATAGTTGAAATTAAATTGTTTTATATAACTGTGCCATAAAAGGTAGTTTCAATGCAGAAAGGAGACAGGATGTCAAAAACTAGGGAGCCTTCTGCATTGTGTTGTGTTTTGTGTCTTCCAGCAGTTGCAAACATCTGAAGGCTATGCATTTTCATAGGGAAATGCTAAATGCTAGCAGTTTCTAGCAATGGTTGTTTTGAGCCTGGGAACTGAAGTCAGGTGACAAGTGATGTCTTGTCTTTGAACTGGCAGCATCAGCTGGAACCATCCACTCACCACATCTGTCTTGGCTTGCTGTAAGTAAGTTAACTAGGATACAATAATTTCTTTTAGATTCAGTAAGGACTATAGTAAATATTAGTTTAGATTATTTCTGTATTTATTTGAGACTGTCCTGTAGTGTTGTTTTAAATATTTCATGTTATTTTGAACACTGAAGTTACTGTGATGATTTATTGAGTATTTTTGTTCTTTTATTATTTATTATTAAATATAATTAAACCTCTTTGTGGCTGATATTTGTCAGACATATTTAAGCTCTGAGAGTACTTGCATATTTATTTAGTGACACTGTGCAGGCTACTCCTAATAGCCTTGCTCTTGGTCAGACTACCATTTGGATTAATAGTAACATTACACAGTATGATTGGAAACCTTTTGTTAAGGGCCTTAAAGTAGCTGATAAGGGGATCTGGTGGCAGTGATAACTACCTTATAGTTTAGAAAGAACAAGGCATAGCTAGTAAACCTGTGCCAGCCTTTCCTAGATGTGTGTGTGTGTGTGTGTGTGTGTGTGTGTGTGTGTGTGTGTGTGTGTGTGTGTGTGTGTGTGTGTGTGTGTGTAAAACAAATCTTCAAGGGTGTGTGTGTCAGCTACTTGGGCAGGAACACGAAGCACTGGTTAGACAGAAAGAGTGTTGGAGGACTTGGCTTGGAACCCTGGCTAAGGACTTAACTCTATAGCTGTGCCAGTGGGGAGTCTTATTGGGGATCTGGAGAAAAAAGTAGAAACCAGCCCCAGACTGACTGTGGTTTCTGCATGCTCTTAAGGGAAATTGCACTTTACTGTATGTGTACTTGTCATCCTCCCAGTGTGTACGTTCACCACCATTGCCAATGGTGAGGATTGAGGCTCCTTGATTACTGGGTCAGTGTTGGGGGAAACAGCTGGAACAAACTCCTACTTTCTTTAATGAAAATGAATGTCCCTCACTATCCTCATATCTAACTTAGATGAACAGATGGGAAACCACAAGTGTACCCTTGGCCTATTTCTCCTATCTGTTATGGAAAGAGAGATTAATGAAGACTGCAGTGGCTAGTCTTCAAAAGGCATAATTGATTAATTGCCCAGTAATAACCTACTAACCCACGGACCTATACTTTCATCTATCTCCTTGCATCTTTTATAGCTGCATTATGTACTACCATACAAACTGTTATTAAAGACAGCAATGTATAAGTCCATTCTTTTCAGCATTGTTGGGTAAAAACATCTTAGTTTTGCCACAGAAGCAAGAGAAGGGACATTATTACTGCAGTCAGTATTCAACACATTCTCAGTGTTTGACTCCCTGGCTGTAGTATTATAAGAACTTTTTGTAGTTCTTTGCATGAACCATCAATGTCAGTTCTGATCCTTTTTTTTTCTTTTCATTTTAATTAATTAATTTACCAAAGCTAGGTCAGCTAGCCACACGTTGGCAACTTCAACCTTCTCTGCTATTTACAAAAAAGAAGGGTGAAGAGTCAAGTTATACATCTTTCTGTGTTAATTTTAATGCAGAACTGTGCATTCTTAATCTTATTAGTTTAGACAACACCACAGACCTGTTCCAGGACAATCTTCTAATAAGAAAGCTTGTACAGCTGAGGGTAGGAATGACCTAGTTTTGTGACAAAAAAACAGATATCAGTCTGAACACGTTTGTGTCATATTGATCAGTCTTGTACAAGTAAGGAACTCAGTGTTGTAGAATACCATACCTGCTAACAGTAGTACTCAATGAGTCACCTAATTGTCTTTAAAATCTGATCTCCAACAGGTTCACAACAAACTATTGGACAGGCATGGTAATGAACACCTATTTCTAAACAGGAATAAAAATAAACAGATGTTTTTGGTACCTTATCTAGGTTAAAATCAGTACCCCCTAACAAAATGTCCCAGTTTTCAGAACAGGCATGATGTATTTGTTCCTTCCTTTAAAAATGTATATATTTACCTTAACCCCTCTCTTGCTATGGCTATTCAGCCTAATCAGGACAAGCACAAAGTAAAACAGACTATATTTAACTCTTTAAAAATACTAAAGTTGGTCATACGTGAAGTATATATCACAACTTAAAAACATCTTACAAGCATAAATAGAATACAGACTCTCCCTAGTCACCAATACCTCAGATAAAACATACACAAACCCCAGATCTCCAAAAGGACCTCTAGATTTATGGTGGGATCTCCCAAGCATAAGCACCACTGTACCAACCATTCCAGAGCAAAATAATTCCCTGTAAAGGATAACTCTGACTCTTATTCTCAACCTGTTATATAAAACTCTGAAATTATGTTTCTGTAATCAACATGCATCTAAGTTCAGAGAAATGTTTGCGCAACATTTACTCAGATCCATATAGCTGTTAGGCAGAAGAAGCATTGCAAGCGTAAAGAAGTCCTACCTGATATCTACTGACTGTGCCTTCTCTGTTGCTGGTCCTAAAACCTAGGATGTCTTTCTACTGATGTCAGGAAGTATGGGTCATTTTGACAATTTAGAGGTAAACTCTCTACCCATCTAACAGACACAGGCATTTCACCTTTCTATCCGTCCATCAGCTAAAATTTCTCTAAACTAAATCTGAATTCCATATCACTCTTTCAGCTGACACAGTTATGTGATGGACCTCACTGTCTCATAAATTGTAAATATTTGGTTTATTTTTTCATGCCTCCATTTGTACTTGTAAAAATCATATTATTTACTATGAGTTCATCAGTCTGCAGAACTGAAATATATGTGCAGTTGTACTATAGTTGTCATTCACAAATATGGATGATGTAATATTTATGTGTAGCACCCTGCATTTAATGTCACATAGTTTGGCTTTGTAAGTTTATGATAATATTTTATGATCTTTGATTTATAACATACTGCTCTATATAGCACAGCATACAGTACTGTTCTACACCTTGTTTTATGGTATCCTCTTCAAACAGTACCTGAAATTTTTCTTATATTATCTGTCCATTATCCCAGATTAACAAACAACAAATATATACATACACATCTGCATACATAGATACAAAAATAAATTAAATAATAGTTTAACTACTACAACCAAATGTCACTTTCATAAGAACATGATCTACGGTATTGCCATATGAAACTTATTTGTGAAATTACTTTCAGCATTCCAACACATATACTATATAGCCCACACCAGATGTGTGTGCGGTATGGAATGTGTAGTATCCAAAATAATGACGTGATAAACAATGCATAAGAATACATTTGCTAAGTACTATTGAATGAATGAATGTTTTAATTTTGCACCTTTCTCTAGCCTTCTGCATATTGTGGCACAAGTGCCCACACCTAACCAAGTACACACATTCAGTGCTAAGTCACAGGATCAGGTACCATAACTCTTGCCAAACCTCTGTCATTCATGTGCAGTGATATCTGCTGAAAATTATCCATATCAGCTGCAACACATCAGCCACAAGATATGATCTGCTGAAAATTATCCATATCAGCCACAAGATATGATCTGCTGAAAATTATCCATATCAGCCACAAGATATGATCTGCTGAAAATTATCCATATCAGTCACAAGATATGATCTGCTGAAAATTATCTATATCAGCCACAGGATATGATCTGCTGAAAATTATCCATATCAGCCATGAGATATGATCTGCTGAAAATTATCCATATCAGCCACAAGATATGATCTGCTGAAGATTATCCATATCAGCCACAGGATATGATCTGCTGAAAATTATCCATATCAGCCATGAGATATGATCTGCTGAAAATTATCCATATCAGCAATGAGATATGATCTGTTGAAAATTATCCATATCAGCCAGGAGATATGATCACTGAGATTTTAAGCACCTTAAGGCAAACTTTGATTGCCATATAAAACAACACTGGAAAATTTATCATAAACAGGCCTCTTTGCAAAAATAGATTACATTATACCACATTAGAGGTAATGAAAATAACAATATACGGTGAATCACCAAGAAATAATTTGAAATGGATTTAAAGAATTGTGTTTCTCAGCAAACTGGATGACATAATGAGCAAATCATTCCTATGACAGCTATCCATCTTTGTTTACACATACTTCCTGGGAGCAGTCATCATGAGAAACATTCTTGAATATAATGTAAACCAATTGAAAACACATCACTACTCATCACATTTTACGGGAATGCATCTTGCAAGAAATAACAGAGGCACTGGTGTTTTAAGAGAAAGACAGGAAGTTTTATAGTGGTAAGCTATAGTGGTTAGCTTGCAGCCTGTGTGCTGCCTGAATTAAACTGGTGTACTTTATAAACTAAATTCTAAATAAGTACAGACTGTTCCTTGTTGTTTTTTCCAAGAATGCTGCCATACTTTAAGAACTTATAGATTTGTACTGTCATTATGACTCAAAGTGGCAGAGTCCTATGCCAACATGGTTTATGAAGCCCCTCACTTAAAATCCTACTGGCGTCCCTTTCTGCCCCATTGCTTACTGTCTGCTATGTAATGCTGACCTTCTGAAAATTGAAATGATGAAAGGACGAAATATATATATATATATATATATATATATATATATATATATTATATATATAATAATAATAATAATATATATATATATATATATATATATATATATACACACACACACACACACACACACACACACACACACACACACACACACACACACACACACACTCACATACATACCATCTCCATGAGTGCACCCACTTGAAGAAAGGAGCAATTTTCCAAAGCATTTGAATCATATGGGAGACAACATTCAGTGTTATGCCATTCAACTTTGATGCTCAAGTAGTTTTGCCTTGAGCTTGTGTAGGGCAGCCTAATGTTGAACTGAATAACTTTCTCGGACAGAGTAGTAATGCTTTAAGTCCTGTCTGGCTCTTTATTTACTCTTGATGTTGTCAGAAAGCCAGTTTTATTCCTTCAAAATCTTATTAAATATAATCTGATTTAATAACACCAGAAAAAGTAAAATAAGAGGATGACTGTTTAAGAAAATATGCAAAATAGTGGGGTAATAAGGTAACTAATCTGTTTCTGTCTGGAAAAGGTGCCTAAAAAGGTTTAATCAAAGGTTTGCCTTTGCATTCTGGTTAAAATAGCTACACAAAATAAACCTAGGGGGTAATTCAATAATACTTACATGGAGCTAATCTCTGTGTAAGCATAGTGGGGTGGCCCGAACACGGAGTTCAGAGATGGAGTGATCCAGGAAGCAAGGCTGGGGGCGTGCACAAGCGTCTCAGCAGTATGCTGCCACGGATGTGATCGCAGAATGCAAATCACCTCAATTGCTGGTGAAAACTATGAAAATGAGGTGATTTACTGATCCAGGAACAGACAGGCATCCATCTAGCAGCCGTGTCAGCAGTAAAAATGTATGTGGGAAGTAACCGTGTACCGGACTGCAAAAAAAAAAAAAAAAAAAAAACAGGGCTGTGACAACTAAAAGTAAAGCATGTATTAGTTGCATTAGGCATGTGAATGACCAAAACTATGGCCATTGGCATGCAAAACTGATGCAAAATCAAAAGTTTTTTTTTTGACATATATGCCATGTTTAAGCGGAGCTCAGTGGCACCCAAACATGCAATCTTGCAAAGAATAAATTTAAATTAGTAAAAGGAGAGTATTAAAGGTCAAATGAATTTCCCATTTATACTGGCCAGCATGCAGACTCATATAATGGCAGGTTATAGTGGTTGTTAAGGACATAGGCTCTCATGTAATGCTGTAACTTGGGTATATGCAATTAGGTGTATGTAGATGAGCTAAGTTTACTGAATAGCAAAATGGGTCACCATGTCCACAGGTACCTAACCATGTAGGCGATACAATGTGGTGGTGTAGGCAGAAGAGGCAGCTGACATGAAAAGGGTGTGTGTCATGAGTTGTGTAAGCACATTGGAGCTCAGCATCTCCTCTTTGTGCTCAACTACTCACAGCTAAGCAGGGGAGGGTGTCTGAAGCTGCTAAGCTATGCTTAGCTGGTAAGAGAAATGCTGATTGTGTTCATATCCAGGGAACGACCCTATCTGCTCAGCAATGTTTACACTAGCTCTACGGGTTTGTGCAGAACACCACAGGGCTTAAAACTGGAGGAAATTGAAAAAAAAGGAAATAGCAGACAAAAAGCAATAAACTATAAATGACTAATAAAGCCTCTGCCACTCACAGTGGACCATTAAAAACCTCTCAATAATGTAGCTGGCAGGTGGAATGTATAATAGTCAGCCAATCACACAGGCTACATCTGCAGCACACCAGTATAAAGTATGCAAACACCCTTCAATCTGATTTTTCCCACATATTCAGCACCATTGGAGTACACACTTTGGAATTTTAACTGACAGAATGATTATAGTTGCTGCTGCTTTGCTACATCTCTACATGCTGCAGACTGAGGGTAGTGATGAGGATGATGCTGACAACCGGCCCAGACTGAGGAGGAGAAAAGTTTTCAGACCCAGAGTAACCTTTCAGGGGCTACATGAGCTGGAGATAGTAGAGAGCTACAGGATGGACAGGGACATACTACAGTAACTCACCAAGCTCTGCCGCCTTCACCTCAGACCCAGAGCCAAAAGAGGGGAACCCATCCCAGTGGAAACAAATGTATGTGTAGCATTAAAAATACTAGCTACAGGTACTTTCCAAAGACCTACTGGGGACATCATGGGGGTCTCACAGACATCCGCATACAGTGTACTCCACCAGTTCAAGGATGTCATGCTAAGACATGCCAGTAAGCACATTTATTTCCCCAGCACGCCTGAGGAGAGGACCACCAATATGCATCTCTTCCATCATGTAGCACACTATGCAGAGGTGCTGGGTGCCATAGACTACACTCATGTCCACATCAAAGCCTCACCTGGTGAAGAGGGTAGAGGCTATGTCAACCACAAGGGGTATCACTCCTTCAACTGCCTGGTCATGTGCAATGCCAATGGTATTATCATCAGTGTGTGTGTGCTGGCAGCCCTGGCAGTTATCACGACTCCCACATCTGGCATGCATTATAGCTGTACCAGGCATTTGCCAGGGGGGACATCCCGTACAGCCATCTAGTTGGGGATGCTGAATACGCACTGGAACTGTGAATGATGACACCCATCAGAAATGCACAAATACACACTGAAGAATGCCATAATGAGGTACATGCACAAACTAGGAACATCATAAAGCATGTTTTTGGGCTGCTCATGTCACAGTTCCATTGCCTTGACATATCTGGTGGAGCCCTGCAGTACTCTCCAGCAACATGTGTTCACATGTTCATAGTATCTGCCATGCTACACAATATGATCCTGTGGAAACAGCTGAGGCAGGAACATCACAGGGAAGGGGGACACAGCCCCCGACCATTGACAAGGTCCCCACAAGCACAGGAGGACTCAGAGGAGGAAACCACTGAGCCTGTCCATATAGGCAGATGTAGGCATGCCCAGTACACCCTAGCTTTGGCAAAGAGGTAATGCATAGCACACACACACTGACACCCTTGCAACCTAGGGACTGACACCTCTTTCCAACTCGCATACATAGTAAAAAGGATGCCACACACATCACACTGCCTGTATCTTACCGTGTATAAGCTGTGTACTGCATGCATTTGACAGAGTCAGCCCTGAAACACTGTCCTCACAACTGCCGCAAGCACAAGGTAAGTCACTCTTCTTAACAAGAAATGAATGGAGTAGTACATTGTGGTAACATATCAATGTTATCGCTGCATGTATGCAAGAGAATGGGGTGGCCTACCGGGATAGCAGCAGACAACTGACAACAGGAAATGTCCTCCAAACACCGTCTTCCCCAGAATATGCAGTAGTCCTCTAGGTGACAAAACTCACTGCAGTATATGTGGGGAACTAACAAACTGCGGGGTCATATGTCACATGCATGAATGTCAATGTTGGAGTCCCATACACACTTCTCATCCTCTCCCAGCAAGTCAGCTGTACAAAGCCATAAAGAAATGTGTGGCAAAGGCCCACAAATAGGGGCAATGATGAAATATTCCTCTTACAAACTTACACAGTGATATCACAGCAGGTCTTGCAGTTGCATTAAGTCTCTGAAGGGTAAGAAGTCTGAAACTCAAATGTCTGTCATTACTTTCTAACTTTGGTCTTTAGTAATATGCCAGTATTCTCCAAGACAAGCACAATACTATGCTAAATGGAACCAAAATGTAAAGCAAATATCTGGACAGTCTGTTCAAATGTTTACAGTTGAGAGGTATGCCCCCCTGCCCCCAAGACACCCGTGTTCCCATAGAAATACAGAAACATTTATGTTTGTAGGAGAATACATATTCCCAGGGCTGTCCCAATCAACATGACAACTTGTTGCATGTCCATAATATGCAGGGGTCAATGAGCTATGTATATATGTGTTTAATACTGTCAGAAAGCAGGCAGCACTTACTGCTGGCTGTTGTGGCTTAGTGGTCTAAGTAAGTACTGTGCTTGACAGGGTCCATGTGTCAAGACTTTCTGTGCCATGTATTTTATATGTCAGCTACACCTATGGTAAGAGTTGTACACACTGTCCAGAAGTCAATATCCTTTACTGCTGGAAATCTGGACAATTCAGGGACAGGGGGCCACACATATGGACAGTACATAGCTCAGAGTAACCTACACAGTTCCTAGTAGGACAGCAGGTTCTTGAAAGTCAGTGTACTGTCAGATTATAAATGGCTGCCACCTTACTGTATCAGTACTGACAAGTCACTTGACACAATCCATACCCCTGGAATGACAGGGTGTCACAGAAGGACCACACGTATGCCTTGTATATCTGTTATTCTTGTCATAACATTGCATTTGCCTGCCAAACTATTTGCAAAACAATAAAGGTTGATGTGAAAACATAAATGGCAGACAGTGGAGAAGCAGACATCATACCCATAAGAAATAGAAAGTTAATACCAAACTGGTCCCCCAACTGTCTATGTTTGGCAGAGCAATATTACCACCTTGTCCCCATGTGTGGGCATGTGTCTGACTATCATATATGGGCCTGTCCACATGTCAGTCTGTGACGGTTTAACAGCTATGGCCAACATTTAGCCTTATAATAACATTGTAACACAAACCACCTGAGGACCACAGCAGTAGTAAGGGTGCAATGATGGACAACCTACTAAACAGGTACACTCAGAGGTGTGAAGTCCATAACCCTGTGTGCGATGTTATGACTTCTACCCTACTCACACCAGAAATACAAATACATAGCAGCAACTGTCAACAAATCCTGTGACTGGACTACAGAAGGACAAAGAGACACATATAAGGGGAAGGGGACCCACTGGCCAGATAAATGGAGAATGTGCAAACCAGAACAAATTATGCAGAAGCATAGGTTCCCTGCAGTGTATGGAGTCAGTAAACATCACCCACAACTACACAACACACACCCACATACTGTATGTGGAGGTTCTCAACAAAAACAAACCCAAACAAAGGACACGTCAGAGGCAAAAACACATGAGAACTCCACAAACGCCCCACCACACACCATGCATAGTCCACACACCAGTGTCTCACAACCACTAAGGCCTAACCATAAACCCAACATATTACTCATAGGAGACTCCATAGTGAGACACACAGATGTGCCTCTCACCAGGCTGTATAAGGAGAAAGTCACAGTTACTTGTTTGTCAGGTGCCAGAATCTGCCATATCACACATGCACTCAAGTCTCTCCATAACAGGTACTGTCCTAGTCCATCTCGGTGTGAATGACTTCAGACGTACCTCCCCTGACACTAAGAAGACAGACATGATTGAGCTTTCTGAATATGTGTCCCATGCAGGTATGTCCCTTGGCTTAAGCAGCAGTCTACCGTCACCCAGAATGATGCCGCAATACAAACAGCAAATGACTGACATTAACAATTGGCTTACTTTCTGGTGTCATCCCAGGAGGATCCAGTGCCTGAAAGACTGGGAACATATGATTGACAGACCATGCTAGAGATGGCCTGCATCTGTCTAATTTGGCCTTCAGGCTTCTGGCAAAGGCCCTTGCCTCCCCCATAGTGCCTTTTTTAGGGAAAGTTATGAGGTTGATACTACCAACATAAAACTCACAACAAAACGCAAATCAAAGGACATGCCGCTAAGCGCTAGGAGTCTAAACATGAAACTGCACTCATTGCAAGCATTCTTAACCCTGGAAGATGCTGGCATTCGTGCAGTCACAGAAACTTGGGTCAAAGCTGCGGAGAGCAAACCATCCTTACCTGGTTACTCATTCTATCACACAGCCAGACCGCAAAATGTGGCCAGCAAAGCCAAAGGAGGTGGAGTATAAATATATATTAAACAGACACACACCTTCAGGCTGGTCAAACAGTCTGACACACACGAGACACTGCAGGTGCAGTTAACCATTGACAAGATCCGTATTCAAATTATACATAGCTACAGGCCCACATATTTGACTCAGGATGCCCACTCCACCTATCTGGACCTCTACAAATCTATCAAGATTCAACCCTTTACCCTGATCCTGGCTGACTATAATTACCCAACCATAGATTGGATAAACTACTCATGCCAGAACAGAAATGCACAGAAATTCACCCATTTTACCAATGCAAATGCCTTTGGACTACTACTTGATACCCCCACAAGATGTGATACATATCTTGGACTTGGTAGTAACCAACATGGTTAACCACTGCAGCACCACTATGGTATAATCCTCCCTGGTAAGATCCGACAAAAAAAATGGTCACTTTCGATATCACCATCTCCCCTGCCTTCACTCTAGCTATGGTAAAAAGAAAAATTCCTCAAAGCTGATTACAACCACCTGAGGGATGGTATAAACAGCTGCACAGCCCCCTCCCCCACTGTAGGAACAGGCACCAATGTTCAAATGTACACAGAAGTACTATATGAGCATATATAGATGCATGGAATCAGGAGTACCTGACAGGACAACATCATCCTCCGCAAGGAAGAGTAAACCTGTCTGGTGGACATCTGCAATAAAGACACTATATAAGAAAAGGAAAAAAAATGCTGTCCAGGACCAAGAAGGAGCAGGTGCCCAATTGGAAGTAATCTCTCTTTAGCCTGAACAAACAAATAAGAGCACCAGTGAAATCCTCTAAAGGCAAATTCAAGTCCAAATTGCCCACATCTACTAGAGACAAACATAAGGCCTTCTTCACATATGTTTGCAGTCTCAAAGGAAGCTCCCAGATCTGTTCAGAACTGGTGGTCAAGGACACCACATACACAAATGCTGTATATATATAGCCAATCTACTGGCTGACAGATTCAGTGGAAACTTCTCCCCTCTGTCCTCCCCATCAGTAAATCAGGACATCCCCAGTACTTGCCCACCACCCTTTATCTCTAGGGAAGAGGTCATCACTGCCCTCTCAAAAGCAAAAAAGACAGCCTCCATGGGACCCAACAACATCCTAGGCTACATCCTACATGAATTCAGCCATGAACTTGCAGCACCATTAGGCACCCTAGTCAACCAAAGCCTGAGTACCGGCTTTGTCCCAGCCAAGTGGAGGACAGCCACTGTCATCCCTTTACACAAAGGGAACCACCGATCCAGAAAGTTATAGACACATCAGCCTAATTCCCTAATCTGCAAGGCCATGCAACAGATTATCATGGACCCCATTAACAGGGACATTGGCAACTCCAAACACTCAACCCCACACAGTTTGGTCTTGTCAAGGGAAAGTATGTCTGTTAAATCTGATTGACTTGTTTGAGACAGCCACCAAAGCCATGGATAAGGGAAAGATGGTGCACACCACCCACATTGACTTGGCCAAAGCCTTCAACACTATTCCCTCCTTGGCCATACTAGATAAACTCTGTAAACTAGACATCAATACATATGTTACCAGATGGGTAGTAAGCTGGCTCACTGATAGAACCCACCTAATCATAATAGGGGTAGCCAACTCAAGCAGTAGACCCGTAATGATTGGTGTACCCCAGGGATCGGTCTTGGGGCCTCTGTTATATAGGATATACTTCTCTGAAGTGCAGTCCAAAACCAGTGGCCTATGGCTGACCAAGATTGCAGATGACTGCAAGCTGGGCACAGTCATCAATTCCCTAAGTGATCTGGATGTCCTCCAAGAGGGTCTAACCCAAACAAATGACTGGTGTCAGAAACATGGCCTCAAGCTGAATGCCAGAAAATGCATCATCATCCCCTTTGGGGAGAGTGATGTCCCCACATATTATCACATTAACAACAATGTCCTATGTACACAATCAGTAGTGAGGGATTTAGCCACCTAGGTTGATTGCAACCTGACTTCTGACCACCATGTTGCTTCCATTGTATAGAAAGCTTTCTACATGGCCCACCTCATAAGTAAGGGTATCTCATCCAGGGACAAAGAGGTTATAAGATCCATGCATTCTACCTTTATAAGGCCAACTACTGAGTACAACGCTCCCTTCAGCATGTACCTCACAAAGCACATGCAGCAGCTGGATGGACCACAGAGGTTCCTCACCTGGAGAATCCAGGCCTCAAACACCTACCCTACAAAGATTGGCTAAAAGCACTGTCCCTCTACTCAGTTTCATACAGATTCCTCAGACATGACCTCCATCTGGCATGCAAAACAATCCAGACCTGCCTTGATGGGACTGTTGCATATCTGGAAGTCAAGCTCCACTCAAGCAACCTGTAGCCGCAGCATCAACCGGGTCTGTGATATCAATAGGACTTGTTGGCATGACAGACTTGTGTCCCACAGACTCCCCCATCTGTGGAATATACTCCCTGTCCACATCAAGCAGAGTACTTCAATAGCCCTTTTGAAGTGCACCCGGGATAACTTGATGGGAAATAGAAAATACACTCCTGGTATTCCACCTGTGTCCCTGCTGGACAGGGACTCTGGGTGCTGACAAGTCTAAATAAGGACTACACTCTTGTCTGCTAGGATTATAAGGGCCTTAGGGCCAATAGCCTAGTAACCTCCTATGAACCTATGAACCTATAAACAAATGTCTGTCAGCGGTTCACCACATTACTCTATACTGCTCTGCCACTGACATACCAGGAAATCACAGTGCTATGTATAATATACCATACATATTATGGAAACTCTGCTCAGGCTAATACACTCTGTACCCACACCAGGATATGACTTTTCAGTTAATAAGGATACCACACAACCAGGAGATCCCCAGCCAGTATATCACTGAGGTGCTGGACTGTTTACACAGCTTCATCAGCCAATCAGCTGTAGCCATACCTTTCAAATGCCCAGATTTTCACAGAATGTCCAGATTTATGTCTCATATTTTTGGTCTGTTCCTCATAAGGTTTGTATTTTTCTGGTAAATCACTGAGATGATCTGAGGATTTATGTCGGTAAATAATGACATACATTTCAGTTTCAAAATGTATGCTGAAACAAACCCTGTTACTCTAGCAACTTTCTACGTTTATAAGAGCAATATTTAAAATATGTCCCTATTTTTGGACCATTGTCCATCCATTTTGAGAGGCGTCGTCCAGATTTTTTGCACTATGAGGTTGAGAGGTATGGCTGTAGCACACAAAACCCTGGACCGGAGTATAGCTATATCTGGAATAGACTCTCACTCTTACTATAGAAGGTCATACTGGGCACCCTCCTACACTTAGAGAATTACAGCCTATGTCTAAACCCACATCAGACTATACAACTGTATTGTGCATATATGTCTGTGCATACAGACAGCTATGTATACCTTAACTGTCTCTCCCCACCCCATCACACAGGATTACCCTCAGTTATCTGTAGATGGCCCATATGTGATATATCTGCATCTCTTGAGTGTGATACACATGTTGTTCATCCATCATTGTCTATATCTATATCTATATTAATCTATAATAATCTATAATCTATATTAAAAAACCGAAGAGGTGTTTCAGCGAACACCTCTTGGACGACATGTAATGAGCGAATGCACTAAAGCACAAACACACACACACACACACACACACACACACACACACACACACACACACACACACACACACACACACACACTTTAAAACATAACAACTGTGTCCTCCATACCCCCCTAACTAAATATACCTACTCCGAGATTGCACTACAGTGAAGAAAGGGGAGAACACATGGGGATGGCCAAGCAATTTCTTTCCCAGGGAAAGAAATCGCTGTTTTCAGCGTACGCACTTTAGTGCATTTGCTCATTACGTGGCAACCTAGAGGTCTTTGCTGAAACACCTCTTTGGTCTTTTAATATAGACCTATATCAGTGGTACAGATGATAAGTGGGCAGCACTATAGTACATACAAGTAGGTAGGTTGGGGTTTGCATCTCAATACAACCAACTATACTACTGTGTATATGTCTGTGTATGAAGCATATTCCCTGTGTGAGTTGGTTATACCATTTTAAGGCATGTTGACCCCCCCTCCCCATGGCATTACTTTAAAGAGCCTGTTGATGTCATCCACTTTACATGCACCATGTTAAAATCTACAGGCCGTACTAGTCATCTGTACAGATATATGCAGAATATCCAGATGTTTGCAAAATATATATGGCCCATGTCTCCTAACAATGGGGTTTTATGAGAAATCCTTGGCAAATCCATGACAGCTGCTGCAGTTACAGACATGTCAGCTTCAGATGTCATACCCATCTGAAACATCATGCCGATGCAAAGTCTGTTACCCTATCACTTGTCCAGGTTTGTAAGAGCAATATGTGAGAACAGTCACAATTATGGGTGGTTTATCCCACCATCCATGAATGCATTCCCAGTTATGTCCCTGGCATATAATGTCTGTGGCACATGCAATATGTACATAGCACTATAGTACATACAAGTAGATAGGTAGGGGTTTGAATCTGACAATTGTCAACTGTCTGAGTGTATGTGTTTCTGTATGCATATCCCCTGTGGCTGTCTTGCCTGTGTGTATGCGATGGTTATACCATTTTGTGTGCCTGTTCCACCCTGTTAACTCACCCATTGCCAACTTAGTCACGGTCCCTACAGATGTCATCCACCGGTAGGTCATCTAATCAGGAATGTGTCAACTCTGTGTGCATGTGTGTTTCAATCCATGTCCCCATGCAGCAGTGTGTGTGTGTGTGTTTCAAATGGGTCTACCATGTTAAGGGCCTGTGAACACTCCCCATTGGCAATCCTAACAGCCCCTGCAATTGTCATCCATTTGAGTAGTAGTGGCAGACAGTGAAACACTATAGTAGCTCTGTGGTGCATGTGTTATGTATATAGCAGTATCATTTGTACAACTAGGCAGGTAGAGGTTCTACTATCAGCAAGGGCAGGTCAAGAGTGAGTGTGTGTGTGTGTGTGTGTGTGTGTGTGTGTGTGTGTGTGTGTGTGTGTGTATATCCTCTTGCAGCTGTCTGTGTTATGGCCACCAACATACCTCTCAACCCCACACAGAAAGACATCTGGTTAAAAACATATGGAAATGTGGGGCAAAGACATAATATTGAGCACAACCATTGCATATCACTGTGACACACATGGAAAGTAGATATCAGAACAGGTTGTGCATTTGAATGCACTTTCCAAAGTGTATGTGTTGTTACATGACAATATCCGTCATTAAACTGTAATGTTAGTCTGATTTTCCAACAGTTTGCCAGAAAACCACAATGTTATGACAGATAGAAAGAAAATATGTGTCAAACATCAGGATAATTTGCAGGGATATGCAGAGGTCCTAGGTATGGCCACCATCTGTCCCACCCTGCAGGGTGCAGTCCATGTTTGGCAAGGTGTGACCTGTGAAAACTGAAACAATAAAGAGGTCTCAAGAGTGTAGGACAAAAAAAATTCATACAGTTGTCTACTGATTGCATAAAGCAGTTATTACACATCAGAAGCACCTTAGTGTTATGACAAATAGTGTAAGCTAAGATAATGTCACACAAATAAGGTTTCATAGTAGCAAACCAAAGGAAGTCCTGTGTGTTGCACTTATGGGTATGGTATGAACTGCCAGATGTCATGTTACTACAAGACATGTCCCACAGTCCACATTTGATAAAGTGGCAACTACAATCTGTGTCACCTATGTATGTGCAATATGTAGACATGTGAAGGCCCTGTGACTACCTGCTCCCCTCAATGACCCACATCTATATAGGCATGAATGCTAAATGTCACCATCCACATACGTAGGTACAGCCTAAGGCTGTGTCAACTGTATGTATTGTGCAGTTTGTCATTGAGCCACAAACTGTGTTAACACACTTCTATGGGCCATACAGTGGGTATAGAATGGTGTCATGGTCCTGGCCTCAGGCTGAATGCAGACAACAGTGTCAGCATGCCATATGGTAAGGACATGTCCTCAGTATTTCCCACATCAGCACCAACCCCATAAACACACAGACTGTGATGACAGATATGGGTACTCAGGACATCAACAATGTTACATGCAGGCAACAAGTAGTGGCAGTGGTCAGAAATTGCTTGTATGTGGTTCACCACATGGGTAAACGGACCTTATCAAGACAAAAGATGGATATTATCTCTAAATAGTCCTCAGTCAGTACAACAATACTTTAGCAGCATAACTGGTCTGCTATGCATCTATGCAAACATCTGCAGAAACTGTAAAGGCTACGTAACACCCACAAAGGTCAGCCATGGCCCTCAACACCTGTTCCATGTAGACAGCCTGTAATTGGTACTGCCTCACTGGTTACCGGTCAGGTTGTCCACAAGTGTCTGTGGCATGCCAAGATGGCAATGTTGTGCTCAGCCCTTCAACAGCTGCCCCATGTATGAGAGTATAACTCTGCGTGCATTACCAGCACAAGAGGCCTGACTCACATATGAGATAGCAGAAACACATGCTGCAGAGTCAGGTTTGGCTACCAGAGGCTTTCCTGTGTCTCCAAGCATGTCAAACACAGTACCATGCATACCCTCATTAACTGCATCAAGGTTGAGTGGATGGGAAAAAATACATCTGTCCATGGGGTTCAACCTGTGTCCAGCAATGGCAGGGGCAACAGGTGCTTATTTATGATTCTGTTGGGGATAAAGTAATGGCTAGGCTTGTGAAGGACCCAGGGCCAGTACTCTAGTAACCTCCTCTGTATCTATGAACCTGTGGTCCTACGGAACACCCAGGTGACATGTATGAAAGCTAGCTGGCTGTGTCAAGGGGTATGCATGAAAGGTTACTCTGTCTGCCCCCATTGTCCCTCACACACTGTTGCACACATACACACCTAGGTAAACATGAACATATGCAGCCGTACCTTGGTGATGAAAAGGTCACTGTGTTTCCACTCTGCCATACACGGCTTTGGTAATGTTAGCAGCTCCCCAGGTTGTACATACACAGACACCTGGAACAGAAACTGAATAAGATATGTGAGACAACAGTCAGTCAGCAGTACTAACAGCAATAATGCATCATGGCAGAAAGTTACATACACTTTGATGTGTACCCATGACAATTGCCAGCAGACAACACCTTACACAGCATAACATTACTACACTACACACTGGCATTACCTGTACTATATTCACCCTGTGCATCAGACACATAATATCATGTCCCTGCATCAATGGTATGGATTACAGGTATGTGGCACAGATATCACATGCACCGGGTGTGGTGTGGGGTTGCCAGAGGCCTAAGCTGGGCCATACAGTTGACATCATGTCTGTGGATATCTGGAGGGGTGATGTTCAACTGGTTGATGTTCAACTGGGCCATGGAGAGGATCTGTGTGTGTCTGGTGGTGACTTGCATATGATAGTGATCTGTGAGTTTGTGCATGTACACATTCAAGCCATGTGCTAGCCCTACATGGGGGTATGTTGGACAGCATGGACCTTACATGGCAGGATGTACAGTTCACTGTCTCTGACCATGGACATGGGAACTGGTTCTGCCAGGAGTGTCACTGGCACCACCAGGCCCAAGGCCAGATGCAGTACTACTCCCTGATGGTGATTGCTGTCTGTTGGATCCATGTATCTCACAGGACCAGCCAAGACCATGTCCCCATGGCATGCTACATTGTGGTGTGGACAGCACCCTCCCTTCGGTAGTGCTGGTGGTTTTGCCATTATGGGAGGGTGAACGTGCATGGCGATGTTGGGTCTCAGCTGATGTTGTTGCTTACCTACATCCACCTGTCTAACTCCCTACTCCCACCATATGCTCAAGCACAGACATTGCATGGTTGAGCACTGAAAATGTCTCACCTCACCATCTATCCACAACATCAGCAAAATGACGTACAGCATCACCAATGCCATGGAGGTCATCATGCATGACAGGAAGTGCTGTATCCATGACCCTGAGCATCCATCTGGTGTACTGTTCACAACATGCCTATGACTCCATGATGGACTGAAACATGCATCGGTTGACACCTGCTGTGACACCTCTGACAGGGACTGGATGGGCAGCAGTCCTCCCTGTCAATCTGCCTGTGTGGGACCTTGCCAGCTCTCTGGCTATGGCTATTGTCGACAGTCACAGATGCCATAATCGCCACACTAGCCTGTTTGATGCCACCACCCTCCGACTTTCCAATATCTGTGGCTCCCGGGGACTGTGTGTGTGTGGGCATACTGTGTGCAGGGACATTGTGGCTGGAAGTGGAATGTCAATCAGTGGTACAGATTCAGCCCCCCACAATCCCACCTGTGCCTCACTATGACCATCATCATCATCAGAGTCCAATGAGACACTGACATCAAGTTCTGGGGGGAAGAGACCCCAACCCTATGTTCACCTGTGAGGGGAAGACAACAAAAGTAAATTACTACCTACACTATAATGTTTGCTGACACACACACACACACACACACACACACACACACACACACACACACACACACACACACACACACACACACACACACACACACACAAATATACACACACACACACACACACACACACACACACACACACACACATACAGGTGAGGTGGGACAAAGGCATTATACAGACCACACTTTCTGAATGATGACATGCATAACACATAATCAGACCACAACAGACACACTGTGCACAGGTCCTCAACAACATGCAGTGCAACTATGTCCAGTTAATGTTGCTACTACTATACACCTGTGAGATATGTGAGGAGTGGGAGTATATGAGATGCACCTTTACCTAACGCACAGTGCACTTGTGTACACAATACTAATGTACTCCTGTATAGCACAGTTGCTACACCTATACAAACATATGTTCTAATATGTTACAGAACCTGCGAGTAGGTTCCTGTAATTACCAGTGTGATGCACTGCAGTTAACCCCACAAGTGAGCATGCACATATTGGAAAATGGCTAAGCATAACAGTTGTGTGCATGGAAAACTGGCTGGCCTTAACATGTCTAGGGTATTTGTGAGCCACAACAAGACAGTTCCACACTCACTGGTTTCAGGTAGCTGTTCCCCAGCCATACAAGAGATACCTATGTAGTTGTGGGGGAGATGTATTGTCAGCACACACACACACACGCACACACGTGGCATTAGTACAGGATAATATGTGCATTTCTGAACATGTACACTACAAGCTGTGATACTACCCAATTTGTTGACATTCACAATAGGTGTGCACTTGTGTGCATTATAAAACCACACCCAAAAATGATATTTGACCTGACATATGCATCCAGGTATGCAAAGGCTGCCACTATGAATGTTACAGCATTGAAGTGATGTCCACTGGGACCTTACTTGGATGCTCCTCACCTGTTGACTATGTGACACCCACCTTCACGACATATGTTGTGATTGTTTCCTGGGATGCTGTGGCTGCACAAAGGTTTGTGAGGAACTCCTCTGTTTCAATGAGTGGTGCTTGCATAGCAGGCCTTCCACCTGTTCCAGCATGGTCCCTAGCCACAGCTACAACCCTTTGCCATGCATTGTGTATGAGGTCTGTGGCACAGTGTTCATAGCTCCTGTCCCAGTGGCCCATATTGTTGACAGTTGCTATCAGTTCCACCCACAGGACAGTGTGTTCCTGCAGGTTTTACCTGCTCCTTCCCAACAGTACCCTGTGCTGGATTCTGAGGGCATCAATGATTGCTGCAGTCTCGGCTTCTGAGAAGGTTGGTTCCATCTGAAAGACATGAACAGGAGAACACATCACAGGACTACATACATTAGCCAGCATTATGTACAGACCCTGCACATCCACTTTTGCTAGCACTATCCACTGCTAACACCCATATCATACCCCTGCCATCTATCAGCACAGTATGTGTGTGTGGGTATTGTCAACATACTGGCATTACAGCATGCATTGCCCTCCTGATCCTGATGTTTCATGTTCTGACCAATGAGGATCATTAATATGCATAAGCCTCCATTCATCATTCACATCAGACAGCACATGCAGCAGCTGGGGAGATCAAA